>NC_056741.1:365019266-365074574 GCF_019279795.1 Protopterus annectens | reverse complement strand
TACAACCATTGGACAAAACATGTGTATACATGGCCATGGAGGATGGCCAAAGACATGAAGCAACACACAGAGTAGAAGTGATGTACATGTGTGTACATGCTGTTGTACATTGGCTTAACACAATACAACTATGGCCTTTGTGTAATGGTGATATTGCAGATGTGAAACACTAAACATCATGCAGGCCTGTGCACAGCTTGTGTAGGTATGACATCAAAGCCACCACATAACATGTCTTGAACATCTTAAGTGTGTCACGACATGAAAGCATTCACCTATACAGTATCCAAATACATACATGTGTTGCACAATATACACATACAACCACAGCAGGCCACAGAAACAGTACATTCACCTTGCTGGTGTCAGACATCACTGTCATGCTTGCTACTCATGTGTGTGAGGTACACAGATGGCATGTGGGACATGAAGTACTGCTAAGTTAGCCATGTCTGGGAATAGTTGCCAGGCATCAGTTATATGGTTGCAGATGTGCAGGGCTGTCATCTGTATACCTTACAGTGACCTGTATTATACATTCCACATTAGGGTTTAGTGTGTATACACCTCAGTGGGTCACATTCCACATTAGATATGTATTGTATCGGAACACAGTCATGGCTATGAACTGTATCTGTAACTCACACTGTATAGCAATAGTGAAGTCACATGATGCCCTGCAATGGCTATGCACATCAGCTCAATGTGCAGTATGTCACTGCATATGTGTAGGGTGGACTGACAAAATTGCGTCAGCTGAAGGTCCATGTTAGTATAACACTCCCTGCATTGGGACACCATTACATTACTGTATATTTGAAAGGACACCATTGTGTTACACATGTATGCATGGCATTCAACACGTCAGCAGAAGACATGTCATACTACATGCGATTGGCAAGGTCATATGTCACACATCAGGCTGGTGTACTGTTAACCTGTGCTGGTCTTTGGCACCATTGCAAAGTAGGGACAGCCATGTCAAACATGTATGTACAGCCACATGCACATTGTCTGTAGACTCAGCTCAGGGGTAGGCAGAATAATGCTGAACAGATATGCACTGCTTTGGGGGAGATATGCAAGCTAGGGCTCAGGCAAACATAGTATTCACTCCACATACCTTTCTGCACATGTCCTCCTCAAACATAGGGACAGTGGCCAACACAAAGCATCAGTGGCAGATGTACAAAGATCAGTGATGGTCTGTTAACATGTGGGGTATGTTGCACAAACCATGGCAGTGCGGTGCAATGGTGCATAGTGCATGCATTGTGTTGCAGATATGGGGCATAAGCTACTAACACAAATGGTGCAACACAGGGATGTATGCTAACTACTACTATAAATGTGTAAGGTGCATGTCTTCTGCTATAACACATGCATGCTGTTGTGTGCAACTCAGGAATGTATGATAACTACCACTATAATTGTCTAAGCTGAATGCTATCTGCCATATCACATGCATGTTGCATGCCATTGGGTGCCATAGCATGTGTCTGTCTGTGTGGGTCTGTCTGTGTGGGTTATGTCTGTGTGAGTCTGTCTGCCGTCTGTGTGTGTCTGTCTGTCTCAGTGCTGTGCTGTATAACTTGTAATGTACAGTTCTTGTCTACCCCTCACAGGTGTTGATGTAGGTGTGTTACCCTCCTGCGGTCCACCTGATGTTAGTGTCCCCACAGACTCTAGCAGTGATGATGAAAGTATGATTGAGGCACAGGCAGGGTTGTCAGGGGCTGAATCTGTGCCATTGGTTGCCATTCCACCTGTATCCCCCTCATCCCCGCACACAGTTCTCCTGCCTACACATACCCCCTCACCAGTGTCCATAGAGAAAGGACAGTTGGCAGATGGTAACATGGAACAGAGAAGTGTGGAGACTATGAAAGGTGTGCCTGCACACAGTGATCCCAGCCAACTGACTGGGGATGTCCCAGGTGCTCGTAGGAGGACCTCTGGCCAACATGCCCTTGCAAGACAAAGCACATCAGCTGGTGTCACCAGATGCATGTTTCAGTCTGTAATGGAGGCACAGGCACATGCTGAATGGCACAACAGAGAAGGTCCTTCAGAAGGCTGTTGTCTGTTCTTTAACTGACAACATCCAGGCAATTGCAAATGCTCACCATCATCTTTCAGATGTCTTGGATAGACGATTGGGTGACATGGTGGGAGTCATTGACAGTGGCATGTCAATCCTTGAGTATGGAATGTTTGTGCTGGAATATCTGGTGGGAGTGAGATGTCAGGCACGCAGACATAGGCCAGCTACATCACCTGTTGAAGGTCTACATGAACATGCTACTTCACATGCCCACTCCCATAGTGACGGTAGCAGCAGTAGTGCAGTTGGTGCTGTGCTGTCCACACCAGGATACAGCAGGCCACATGCATGTGGTCCTGGACGGTCCCAACAGGGACACGGTTCCAGTGGACATATGTCATCAGACAGTTCCCAATCTGGACCTCTGCTTGGTAGTGCCCATGTAACCCCTGGCAGGTGCAGGTCATGTGGCCATGACCGGACAATGTGAACTGTGGAACCAGACCTGTACAGACTGCAGCTGTCAATAATATCTCAGTGTATGCCAGCCAAATGCCAGACCTGTGTGCATACATACACACACCAGAAACAAATGTAGGGCACCTCAACACACACACGCATAACATCCACACATGCCCAATGATATCAAAGGCCCTAACCCACACACATGATGTCATCCAATGGTGCAGCCTAGGCCTCTGGTAAACATTATCACCCTGTGCATATGATGATGCCTGTGCCGCATCCCTGTCATCCACATCATAGGTGCAGGGACATGCTCATATGATCTGATGCACAGGGTGAACATACTAGGAAGACAATTGTAGATTAATATTGTTGAGTAGTGTTTGACAGGCAATGGACATACCATGTATTACAGTTTTAGAATGCATTTGGTACATTTGACAGTGTGTATCATTTGTAACAGTAACTGCATGTTGATCTTGATGTTCTGCCTTCCTCTTTCAGGTGTAATTTCATGTGCCAGGGGATGTCAGTGTTTGCGGTTAGTGTCCCATAATGTAAATATTGACTACTCACAGGTCTGTATGACAATACCTGCATGCACTTTGTAGCTTCCACATCACAGTTTTAATCTCCCAGGTTTCAATTGCGTTTACTGATCTAATGATCCAATGCATGATAGCTGTGTAGTAAGCTACTGTGTTCAGAGCCATCACATCCATAATGGGTGACATCACAGGTATAGTTACCTAGAGTGGGGAGGAGGTAAAAGAGTGGTATATCAGATGACAAGGGTAAAGGCCAGTGGAAAAAGTGGCTTCTCATTGGGAAGCAGTAATATCCACTCTCATGACAGGATGCAAACACAGACACACCCAAAGGGATTCACAGACACAGTAACACACACACACAATTGCCAGTGTTGGGATGAGAAACCCTGACTATGTGCAAATCATCATTATAGTACTATGCAATTACAAGATGCGCCACAGAGATTACACATGCACAGGTAGTCAGAATGGCCTAAGATCGAGGACATCAACAGGGATACTAGATTGCAGTGAGTGAATGTGGGGTGGGGGGTTCATCAGTCGGCTATGTAACAACAAGCCTCACCCCAGGGTGTACATGTTTACAGGCGGTTAGAATGCTCTTCTAAGATTGATGACATCAACAGGGATACTAGAATGAATTGAGTGGATGGGGGGAGGGGGCCTTAAAATTTCACTATGGTAAAATACAGCCTCACACCAGGGACCGGACAGCCATACATACACACACACACACACACACACACACACACACACACACACACACACACACACACACACACACACACACACACACACACACTGTGGCATTCACAAAGATATACACCTATGTCACACACATACAGACACTTGACATGTGTGAGATTCAGCAACCTACCTATACCTTTCTTTCTACACTTCACAATGCACTGATGTTTACCACAGTGTTCAAGAGAGTGAAAAACATTTGGGATGTATTCCCCACCATACATGACATATATGGACACATACAAACCCACACGTGCCAGTACTGTGAATCAAACACCTGCCTATCTCATGAAAGGTATTGCAGAGTTACAGCACTATCGCACATGCTACAAAACATACTGACTCTTTCCTTTGCCATCTGTGCTGATATATGCACAATATATGCACAGGGGAGGTGCTACTGTTACAGGTGTCAAGAGGTTTGCCTTCAGTGTCACCTTTACTGCATTCTATGTTGTGTGTCTTCCACTTCAATTAAAAGAACCATAGCATAGCAGTTGCACAGGTTATTGTAGGAATGGTTGTAACACACCTGTGAGCTGTCCTCTGTAATCATTCATTTGCAAAGTAGCCCCACCACTTAGAAGTCATGTCCAAACATCTGTCCATACCTAAAGTACAGCTTACTGTACTTTGAGCATATCACCATATACAGTTGGCAATGTTGAGGCTGCATTGCAACAGCAGGATGTACTAAGACAACAATCACCTTCAAACATCAGACACTGCACATGCATGGAATCTAAACACACATCAATACATGTACACATATGTAGTCTCCATCAGTAAGTGGACTAGCAGGTCAAGAAGATACATTCCACACCTTCCCCACACCATGTGTGAAACCTAGCTGAGCATTGCACCATAATGGATGTTGTATTCATGTACTGGCAGGACACACAACCACCTTCACTGAGTAGCCAAGTGTACATTCATGCCAACAGCACATATCAGCAAGACACATACGCAGCAATATTTCAAGTAACAGTTTGCGGGATCATGACATGGAATATTGCTGTGTACATTCATGCCAACAGCACATATCAGCAAGACACATACACAGCAATATTCCATGTCATGATCCCACAAACTGTTACTTGATAGTTCCACGGTGAAGCCAGGGCACTGTAATGGTCAACAGTGAGCACTTCATATATGCCACACACACCTCATGTTTACTGGAAGAGTGCCAGCAATGTGCTTTGTTGAGCTAGGCATTACACTCATTCAAGCATGTGTGAGGTCTGTGGCTTGTAAATATCTCACCCCAGCATGTTCTGGATTTTGTGGTAATAAGGTTAATGTCCAGACAGCACACAGCATGCATGGCTTGCAACTGTTGACATGGGATATATGTAGGAGCTGTGGGCACACATGGTTGTACATGTCATGGGCATATCACATGTAACTACTCAGGAACATACAGAGCATAGCTGTATTTCCCTGACTCTGTCAATACAGGCAATGTATGTAGGTCCTATGATCCTGTTATTTGGGTATGTTTATAGGCATTGCATTAGGTGGACATGTCTAATGACATACATACCACATGGGTTGTTGTATGATATGATAAGTGTCATGGGTGACAAGTAGAGAGGGAATATTTCCTCTGTCAACATAGATATCAAACCTTATGTACTGTTATCATTCAGCAGCCATGGACCTATCTGTCATGTGCATGTGTGTAATGAATGTAGCCACCTGTATATAGAAAGGACAACAACAGCTATGGTATTTTCATTTATGTAGTATGTGTGTGGGAAGTACATATCCAGAGCAGGTACATTTAGGTCATATCCAACCATGAGGGTGTTGTTTACTGGTGTACAACAACAGTTGACTGTGTTAATGCTGACAACATCTGAGGGACCCTGGTATGTGTACAACTGACCTGGTTATAAACAGTGGTATAATTGCATTGCATAATTATGCAACTGTGGCAGTACATGGGTACTTTGCACAGCTGATGTAGGGCTAGGTACAGTCCACCAATCGAAGGTTATTTGGTGTTCTACCATACTATGTCATACCACATGTATGGATGTGTGTTGGTAGTCTGAGGACATAGTGGTGGATGTATGAGGATAGACCCTAGAATGCAGCTTTTGCCACGGTCACCTGTACCTGACTCATCTGTGGTGACTTATGTCAGAGTAGTGGTCTTTACTTGTGAGTAGCCTTTATGAATATGTGGACACCACCACCTGGAATTATGGTACCAGTATTATGGCCCACATGTCTGGATCTGAGTTATATGGTAGTAGTGCAATTGTGCACTACAGAGCCTTCAGCCAGGTGTTCCTCACTGCACAGATGTCAGTATTCCCCACTGTAGGTTTTACATTGAGCAAATGGATTATAAAAGGCACACATCTAGCACTGGTTAGCATAAGCATCCAATGCAATTGTCTTGTAGGTGTCAGGGTGTTACTTCTGTGCTTAGGACTTTTGCCTTGGAATGCCACTATATGAGTAAAAGCGACCTAGGTATTATCCACACTCCTTTGAATCATGGATGCATGTGCTCGGTGACAAAGGCTAGTCTTTCAGTCATGACATCCCGGAATGACAGACACTGGACAACCTCATAATTACAGCAGGACATTGGCTCATTGTTTTGATCAAGCAGTTGCCACTCATACCATGACATCACTGCGAGTGGCAGTAATGTGGTTGGTATCTAATGCAACATCTAAGGTGACAGACACCAGCAGATGTTGTGTATATGACCAATGTCAGATATACTTAGTGTAGCGGTCCTGCTAATAATGACAACTACTAACACAGCCGGGAGAGGCATCTTGACACCTGCACCTCAGTACCATTAAACAATGGGGCTCACATATTATGCTTACACATACCACTGTTCCAAGTATAATGCCACTGTCCACAACCTGCTATCAATGTATGCCTTTCAGGGCAGCAATGTTTCTGACACATGCTGTAGTTAGCATCCACCTGTGCATCCCAGTTAACCTATTGTCTGTCACTTCCACACATGCATGATTGTGTAAACTTCACATATATATGTCAGTACTTCATGTACATGTATGCATGTGTATCACACAGCACAGACACTGATATATAATTTATGCACATGCAGGTATCTGGTAGTAAACCTGTATGATGTGCATATATACTGACAGTTAAGATGTGTTTACAATAGTGGTCCATTACAATGTGTTATGTACATGTAACTGTATGAGCATGCATACTGTGGCCTTCCGTGGTTAGAATCAGAGTGCATCCCAAACAGCCCTGTGCTACTGAGTGTATGAGCGTACCCACTGCCACCTTGTGTAATTTGAGTCAGTGCATCCGAACAAGCCCTTTGTTTCTAAGTATATGAACATACCCAGTATAACCTTGTGTAGTTGTAGTCATAGTGCATCCCAAACTGCCCTGTGCTACTAAGTGTATGAGTATGCCCACTGTCACCTTGTGTAACTAGAGTCAATGCATCCAAACAAGTCCTGTGATTCTATGTATATGAGCAAGACCACTGTAATCCTGTATAGTGATAGTAGTTGTCCATTCCACAGATGGCCATACTCCAGTTCAGGGCTTGTTGTGCTACAACTATACCTCTCAGGCCTACCTATGTTTTACCTGCAGATGATGTGTCATGTTTGTGCATACAGGTTGTAATGGAATCCTACTTTAATCACACAGGTTTACAGCTATGTACATCTTAACTGTCAGTATCCTTGTTGTTGTCCTCACTCTTAGAAGGGCATTCTGACTGCCTTGAAATGTGTAATCTCTGTGGCACATCTTGTAACTGTGTATCCCTATATTAGTGATCTGTAGACAGGCAGGAGTTCTGATCACACCACTGGCAAGTGTGTGTGTGTGTGTCAGTAAATAGCTGAGTGTGTGTGTATTTGTGTATGCATCCTGTCATGACAGTGGGTTTTGCTGTTTTCCAAAGAAAAAACACATTTTGCACTGGCTTTTATCCTTATCATCTGCTAAACCACCCTTTTCCCCCACCCCACTGCAAGTAATCAGCCCTGTGATGTCACCCAGCTCAGAAGCAGAATCAGAGTAAGTGTAATTGTATGGTGTCTGTAGCACATACCCCAACTGCATACCACTCTACTAGTTACCTTTACATAGGCAAGATGTGTATGCACAATACTGGCAAGTGTGTGTGTGTTTGTGTGTGTGTGTGTGACTACCATGTAGCCAGGCATACATGTGTTATATCGTTTAACATGCTGCACACCATGGTAGTCATCTTTGGTGAGTGGAGTCTACAAATTATTACATAGTTAGGAATAGAAAAGAATAGACAGTCAAGAACGACTAAAGTTGAGTAAGTTGTTTTCCTGTGCCACTGTTGAGCAGTGACACAGAAGTGGTCGCCAGGGTGTTTGTCCATACCCATCATTCCCCCACCCAAACTCCATAATCCCCAGGGTATATTTCCTTAGCCATCATTCCCCACCCCAAACTTCACATACACAACAACCATCCCTTCTCTGGTGAACTGATTACGATTTAAATGTTATAAAGCAAGAGATGCTTCTGTTTTGTGTACACGTCAGTTCCTTTGGATCCCTTCTGTGTCACAAAGGGTGTTCAGACATGTGTGTATGTATATATATAATATATATATATATATATATATATATATATATATATATATATATATATATATGTGTGTGTGTGTGTGTGTGTGTGTGTGTGTGTGTGTGTGTATATATATATATATATATATATATATATATATATATATATATATATATATATATATATATATATATATATATATATATATACATATATATATATATATATATATATATATATATATATATATATATATATATATATATATATATATATATATATATATATATATATATATATATATATATATATATATATGTGTGTGTGTGTGTGTGCATGTGCACATCCTGTAGGTGCATATATGTATTTAGTTATGACAGTTGTACAGATGTAGACTTGTCTATGTTGTTTCACAGAGTACAGTACATTCAGGGGTACTGTACATATGTACACAAAGTGACTGTTCCATTTGTTTTCAGTACTGCGGAATACCTGTAGTAAGATGTGTTTTATAAAAACCATGAAGCATATATACAACTCAGATGGCTTAGTGGTAAGTCCAGCGACCTCATTGTGCATGGTCCAGGGTTCAAGACCTGCAAGGCTTGTTAATAATGTAATTTAGGATAGAATAAGGTAGGTATAAAAGCATTTTTGCGACAGTAAGCAGTGGGTACACACAGGTACAAGACGTACAACTCGCAGTACACTTGAAATGCCCTTCTTTGGCAATTCTGCTGATGTCACCCACCTAGAAATACACCTCTGGGAGTGCTGTAACCCAGTAATCTCTGTAGCACATCCTGCAACTGCAAAATGCTGTAGTGTGATAAACTGGTTTGGTAGGTGTTTTAATCCCAGACATGCTAACTGTGTGTGTCTGTCTGCCTAAGAAGGGAACAATACTGTTTAGAGTATGCACACTCCTTAGGATTCACATACTCACCTTTGACAATCCTGCTGATGTCACCCACCTAGGAATACACCTCTGTGATTAGTGTAACTCAATAATCTCTGTAGCGCACCTTGTAACTGTGTAATGCTGCAGTGTGATAAACTAGTTTGATAGGTGTTCTAATCCCAGATATGCTAGCTGTGCATGTGTGCCTGTCTGCCTGAGAAGGGAATAATGTGTTTTAGAGTATGCACACTGATGTCACCCACCTAGAAATACATCTCTGGGACTGCTGTAACCCAGTAATCTCTGTAGCACATCCTGTAACTGCAAATTACTGTAGTGTGATAAACTAGTTTGGTTGATGTTCTAATCCCAGACATGCCAACTGTGTGTGTCTGCCTGAGAAGGGGACATTGCTTTTTAGAGTACGCAAACTCCATACGATTCACATACTCACCTTTGGCAACCCTGCTGATGTCACCCACCTAGAAATACACCTCTGGGACTGCTGTAACCCAGTAATCTCTGTAGCGTGTCCTGTAACTGCGTACTGCTGGAGTGTGATTGAGAACTGTGGTAGGGATCCTTCCACAATCATGGCAGTTATGTATGTTTTCTGTGTGTTTCAATGTCTGTGTAGGGAGCAATGCATTATACCCTACTCACTTGCAGGACATTTTCAATGCCCTACTTTAGTACTCCTGCTGATGTCATACCTTGTAAAATACACCTCTGGGGAATGCGTTCCCTAGGAATCCTTGAGGTGTGTCCTATAACATCTCCATGCAGTAGTGTGATATAGATTTTGGTCATGGGTTCTATACCCAAACATGTCAGTTGTGGATGTGTTGTGTGTGTCTCACTGTCTGTTTTGTGAGCAATGCACTTTGGGCTACTCACTTGCAAGAAATCTGAAATGCCCTGCTTTGGTAAACCTGCTGATGTCATTCCTTGTGAAATACACCATTAGAGATGAAGTAGCCCAGTAATCTCTGTCGCGGCATGCTATAACTGCATAATGCTGTAGTGTGATAAACTAGTTAGGTAGGGGTTCTATTCCAAGACATGGTAGGTGTGTTTGTGTCTGTTTGACAGTCAGAGCCTGTGTGGAGGTAGATGTGAATGTCTAACCACTGGACATGTTGAGGAGTGGGTTTTGTAGTTTTCCTATATGGTGGCCATATTATATGTCACAATGTCCACCTCATGAGGTTTGCAGATTTCAATCAGCCAAGAGATGGGGTTGGCAAGCCATACATCTACATCTGGCAAAAGGCCAGGTGAACACAGTAAACAACCCTACTATTACCCAGAATACAGACTGAACCCATGTGTCATACACAAACACACTTGCCTAGAATATCCTGCTATGTTGCTAGTAACCTGCACATTGTTGACAGATAGTAGGCATGGTGTGATTGCAGTGGGCTGCAGAGGGCATGGCACCCTGTCCAACAGTACAATAGGCACATAATTGCGGACAATGCGCCTTCACTATGTTCCCCACTGGATGCCTGCAAAGTATGCGGTACCATCAAATGTGATCCACAAAGGACATACAATGCCTTAAACACATGCCCTGTATGGAAAAATGCCACTGACACCAGGGAATACCTGTATCATGCTATCATTGCAGGTGCAGGGTCAGCCTGTTGTCTATTAGCAGGTCCTGCCACACAAGGCCAGTATTGGCACATCTGATGATAACAGTCAGTGTACACAACATGTGCCAGGCAAACCAGGTACACTTAATCATGTCACTGTACATTATTGTGGCACGTGCACATCCCAGGCATTGTCCATGTCAAGCACTATCAAACACAGACATGACATGCATTGCAAAGCAATGGCCATGCACAATGGTAACCATGATGACAGGACAGGTCATATAATACCCATCTGTTGGGACATTGCAGACAATACACCCCTGAACCACAATGCAGACCATTGTCAGATGGCCTGATGCCAAGGATTACCCCTCACCCAGTCTTGTACAGCCATCTTGCACAGCCAACCACTACACACCCATGAAGCAATGCACACATGCATGTCAGTACTGGCACCTTGTGTCTGTGTGTGGGGTATGATGTTCCCAACCACAGTCACACCCAGTATAACTCTCATTGGCATACTGACTGATGTCAGACACGTTCACATGCCCTAGCCCATACAACCTCAGGATATCCCCTGTGGTGCATGTAATACCTGTGCATTACTGCAGTGTGGCAAACTTAGTAGTTAGGAAGTGTATTTGTGAGCCTGCCAAAGTGTGCCAATGTGTCTGAGTCCCTTAGAGAGTGTGGTTATGTTGACAATGACATCTGTTCATGTTTAAAGCCATGTGTGCTACACCTAAGGTATGTCTACTAATCTCTGTTGAAGATGTCACTCACCAGCACACATATATGTTCTTACAGCACATCAATCTGGCAGCTATATTGCACATGGAGTAACTGCATGCACTTGTAATAGTAATGGCTAGTCAGTCAGGGGTTTGAACCCCTGTACTGGTAGGTGTGTGACAGACAATGCTTAGGTTTTAGTCTCCCAGCCCTTCTCTGATGTACTTTGCCTCTGTCTGTCCCTCCCACACACTCTCTGGTGGATGTGGAGTTGTACACCTGCTCAGCAGCAGCTTGTGTTTTGTAAGTGATGGTCATGATCAGGTGATGGCCTCTGCACCTATTGCAGTCCTCCTCTAGCTGATTGCATGTGGAACAGCTGTGGTGACATCCCCATAGCCAACTGCATGGAAACCCAGTGAAATATCTAGGAACATCATGTCAGTGTTTGCCCATGACAGTCGCTGTGAGTGGAACCTGGATCTGGTGTTTGGTAAAGAGCATCACATATGATATCTGGATATTCCTCAAACAACATATACAGTGGAAAATAACCTAAAGACAGGAAGGTGATGTGCTAGACATGACTACATCATGTAAGTGTAGCTATGCTTCATTGAGACTACTGCCAATTTAACAGGTTTTCTGTGGTGATGGCTAGTCTGCATGTTTTAATAACTGACAAGACAGTGCTCTGTGAGGAAACCCCCATCTGTAGGATAATCTGTGGACTAGTCAGTGTGTGGAGCCATTTGTTTCTTGTGTTACTCACAGAACACACATCTGTGAACTGCAGAAGCATAGTGTGAGGATTGCAGTCAGTACATGGTGATAGTGATGAGAGTTACTGACATTGCATCCCTGATTGGACATACATCACATGAAACAGTGGTATGACAGACACTGTCTGAGGTTATCACAGTGACATGCCAATAATGGGCCACTGTTCATAGCTGCCATCACAAGTCATCTACGCTTTGTACAGATGTCATGCAGTATATATGCATGTGTTGTGCTCCCTCTGCAAATGTATGACATCTGTTGTGTTGGGTTGATGGTCATATCTATGCATGCTGTTATAAGTAATCCTGAATGCTGTTGACTATTAGTAAGCTATATCGGTGTTAAAACTGCAACACCATAGGCTGTATGGGATTGGAGGTCCCGGTGGAACCACCTGTCCCACTTCAGCTGGCCATGGCACTGGGCACCAGCATGTCTGGGGCCCAGCCTTGGACCTCCACCTCTGTTGGCTCTGCACCACCTTCTGGTGGAACCACCACTGACGATGGGGGATGTCACGCCTGGGAGCAGGTCCAGACAGGAACTCATCAGCCATAGTACAGTCCAGGACGTGGTGCATGGGGGGCTCAATAAGGGGTTTTGAGGCCAGATATGCCAGCTCGAGGGCAGAGTTGACACATTTAGCAGGTGAGCCTGCCCCTCCTAGACAGCCCCCAGCACAGCCACCTTTGCGGCTGTGAAGGTGCAGTGGTGGCTGGTCATGGGTGGGGACCTACATCCCACTGTTTCCATTTGGGAGCTCATGGGCTTGTGACTGCCAAACACCCCTCCCCATCCAAGGTATATCCCCCCCACATCTGTCATATACTGCCCCTGTATGCTGTCTTGTCTGTCATCCTACCCAACCTATCCTCCTTCCCCAACATCCCACCCTCACCTTATGAAAACAGAAACAAAAGGCCAATCTGTTCCCAGAATCATATTTGCCCCATACATAGCTGTCCATTTCACACACATGTCCACTGGACACACGTAACCTTTTTAATTTGCATCACATATACTACTGTTGTCCTCACCCCCATTCAGGCACATGATCCTGGTATGCACATGACTCCTAAAGGTTCTACGTACACGTGATGCAGAAGACCCCATTGTGCACACAACACTACCGGTCCCGCTATGGTTACCCCATTTAACTTTTTAATGATGATGATGTCGCACACAGCACCTTGCAAGAGTACTGTTCTCACATCATGATTGGATAGGAACTGTTTTGTTAATGTAAATAAAATGCACAAAGTGATGTATCTGGCCAATGTACAAATGTCTGCGTGTATTAATGACACGTGTCTGTCTGAGGTAATCTTGATTTTACATAGGACAATACCACTACATAATACAGGAGTTGCAGGTGTTTCCCTTTTCATTCTTTGTTAATGCTTTGTTGTCACATGGTATGTTCTTGATATATCTAAAGGGAAGGTCTACGAGAGGGTAGTGAGACCAGCTATGTTATATGGGTTGGAGACAGTGGCATCGACAAAAAGGCAGGAGTTTGAACTGAATGTGGCAGAGTTAAAAATGTTAAGATTTGCACTGGGTGTGACAAGGGTGGACAGGATTAGGAATAAGTATATTAGAGGGTCAGCCCAGGTTGGAATGTTTGGAGACAAAGCCAGAGAGACAAGATTAAGTTGGTTTGGACATGTGCTGAGGAGGGATGCTGAGTATATTGGGAAAAAGATGCTAAGGGTGAAGCTACCAGGTAACAGGAAAAGAGGAAGGCCTAAGATAAGGTTTATGGATGTGGTCAGAGAGAACATGCAAGTGGTTGGTGTGACAGAGCAAGATGTAGAGGACAGGAATAAATGGAAACAGATGATCCACTGTGGCAACCCCTAATGGGAACAGCGAAAGAAGATGATGATCTATATATATCTATCTATATCTGGACATAAACACACACACATACATCTACATGATGGAATACATTTCCTATACTGTTGAATGACTGTGTTGGGTGATATGTTTGTGATAATATCCAATGTCTGTATAACTGCCATGGCTTAGCAGTAAATCACATTGGTTGCGGTATGCAGAGTCCTGGTTTCGAGCCTTGCAGAGGTCGTTTATTTTGTTGCTGGACAGAACAAGAGCCGTTGGATATGGAGTGATTAAGGCACTTTTAAGCAGTTGTGAGCGGGTGTGCGTGTGTTTGCATGACAGTAAGCAGTGGTTACTTTTGGTTACAGTTCCTTACACTCAGTTACCTCCTTGATTGCTTAACCTGTGTAGGCAGTGCTTACCCTGATGCAAACAGGCTGAAACCCGCTCACTGCTGCTTAAAAGTGCTTACTCCCACTTACCCCAATGCTAATTTCTTTAAAAGAAAAGAAAAATGGGTGATAGGAAAGTGGTGAAAAAAGGGCACAAAGAGGGAAAGACAGTAGGCAAGTTAGCTAGGGATGTGCAGGAAAGGTGTAGGAAAGGTCCATAGCTGTCCATTTCTTTTACAGCAACGGCTGTGCATATGCAATAAATTCAGCTGTACATTTGGACACTCACAACCCTGAGAGATGGGTGAGGACAACAATAGTATGTTGTGATGCCAATTAGAAACATTTACATGTGTCCAGTGGACAAGTGTGTGAAATGGACAGCTATGTATGGGGCGTGCTTTTTTTTTGCAGGAACAGATTGCCCTTTTTTTCTTTTATTTTAGGTGAGAGTGGGATGTTGGGGAAGGAGAGTAGGTATGACCAGGGAGTATAGGTTGGGTAGGATGACAGACAAGACAAACAAGATGCATACAGGAGTGGTATATGACATGTGGGGGGAAACACCTTGGACGGGGAGGGGTGTTTGGAATTCACAAGCCCATGAGCCCACAAATGGATACACAGGGACTGAGGTCCCCACCCATGGGCAGTCACCACTGCACCTTCACAGCCCTGAAGGTGGCTGTGCTGTGGGCTGTGTAGGAGGGGCAGGCTCACCCTCTAGTTGTGCCACTCAGCCCTCAAGCTGGCATAGGTGGCTCAAATCTCCCTGTCAAGCTCCCTATGCCCCACTGCCCAGACCGTACCATGGGTGACAGGTTCTTGTCCGCTCACACTCCCAGGGAGGGGGCCGAGCACCATCCCCTGTGGCAGTTCTACCCAAAGGAGGTGCAGGGCCAACTGATGAGGAGGTCCCAAGCTGGACCCCAGATGTGCTGGTGCTCAATGCCATGGCCATCTGAGATGGGACAGGTGGGTCCGCTGGGACCGGCCTTCCCATATGAGCTATGTTGTAGCATGTTTAAGGCAGATATGGGTTAGTAATAGTCAACAACATTCACAATCAGTTATAACAGCATGCATAGGTATTCCCATTACCCAGGGCACCAGATATAACATAGCTGCAGACCAGGCAGAACGCATGCATATATGGGTAAACAGTGGCAATTACAACAACATGCAGGTTTCATTGATGATAACAGGACACCAATATGGGAGTATTCTAACATGGCATATGCATAGAAACAGATGCGAATATTTATAAACCAATAGGACATATGTCCCAATAAAAGTTAGGAATGTAGATATACCAAATGAGTTGTGTAAATCTGTTATTTTTGCACATATGGTAGGGGTGAGAGAGAGAGAGAGAGAGAGTTCAATTAACAACTATTAAATCCTTGTAATTTTTACAACATTCGTAGTCACTGCAGTGTTCTGTCCCTTACTTGTATTATTACACTACCCAATGGCATTATATTGTACAATGGTATGTTTATAGATTAATATGTACCGGACCTGTGTCTTACATACAGGCTTGACAAGATGCAGGTGTTAATACAACATGTTTTGAGACTGCTGACTGCTGTCATACACTTTGGCACTTTGGGTGAGATGCTGGGATGGCAGGTATGCTTGCATGTACATTCTCTGACTATGTACAAGTCTGTCTATCAGTTATATGTAATTTACAGTTGCCTACATTTCTTGGATCATCACACTAATTTGTCAGGGGAACAAGGCAAAAGGCAGGTAATGTAGGTTCATAGGTTCGTACTAGGCTATCTGCCCTAGGGCATTTATAAGCCTAGCCAGAGTGTGTGTGGCTTCCATCACCCCTTAGGATGAGAATGCTACGCCCATTTAGGGTTTAGTTTACTGTGCCTCTGTCTAGTAGTGACACAGAGATGACCCCCGGGGTAAACCTACGATCTCCCATCCACTCGTCAAGAGTTCTCTTGAACAGAGTTTGTGAGGGGCTCTGCCTAACATGGATTGGAATTCTGTTCAGAGTGTAGGGAGCCTCTGGGTTATGAATCTGTCCATCCAGCATGTCCTATTTATTTCTGTGTTGAGGTTTAAGTCTCTTGCTCTCATGGCTCTGATGGATTTGGATTTTCTGAGGTGGAGCATGTCCATTAATTCTGGATTGGACATGGCCTTGTACGTCAGGCACAGGTCACCTCTGAGTAGGCGGTATGCGACTGAATAGAGCTGGAGTTTTTTCAGTCGGGCAGCATATGACATATGTTTAAGACCCTTTATCCTCTTGGTGAGGAACTTTTGGGGTCTTTCCAACTGCTGCAGGTGTCGGGTAAGATACATCCCAAATGGGGCATTGTACTCAATCATTGGCCTGATAAGAGAAGAGTACAGGGGCACAATGACCTCTCTTGATCTAGATGTGAAAGCCTTCATGATAAGGTGGGCAATATAGATGGTCTTCCTAACCACTTTGGCAATGTGAGTGTCAAATGAGAGGTTACTGTCAACCTGGGTCCCTAGGTCCCTGATTACCTCTTCCGTACTTAATGGATTACCACCTATGTGGTAATTTGTGGGTACCATGTTTTTCCCAAAGGGTATGACTATACATTTTTTGGCGTTCAGCTTAAGGCCATGGCTGTGGCACCAATTATCCGTTTCTATGAGGCCTCTCTGAAGGATGTTTGTGTCCGCTGGAGTATCAATTATGGCGCCAAGTTTGCAGTTATCTGCGAACTTTGTCAGCCACAATCCTCCTATGTTTGCCTGTACCTCGGAAAAATAAATGCCGAACAAGAGGGGTCCCAGGACTGAGCCCTGTGGGACACTGCTTGTGACTGGCTTAGAGTCTGACATAGCTCCAGCAACTCTGACCCTGTGGGTTCTGTCCTTGAGCCATTTTGCAACCCATCTCGTGACATATGGGTTTACATTTAAGCCGGTGAGTTTGTCTATGATGCTCGAGTGGGGTATTGTGTCAAAGGCTTTTGCAAGGTCAAGGTAGGCTGTGTGAACTGCCTTACCCTCATCAATGGCCTTAGTGACTGTTTCAAAAAAGTCGATCAAGTTCAAAAGGCAGGATCTGCCCTTGACAAAGCCAAATTGGGTAGGATCCAATGTCTGTAGGTTCCCAATTTATCAGGAAATACTAGGCAGATTGAAACAGTTGAGGGGTATGAATATGCATACCACTTCTATTTGAGCATTCTAGCATAATCTGTACAGTTGTTAAGTGTATATATGCATACGACTTTCTCACTGAACATTCTAACAAACTGTGTGCAGTTGTGTGGAATGATTATGCATACAACTCACTGGTGCTCCTGGGATCCAAAGCCCTGCTGTGTGTGACAAAAGAATTACAGTTAAGATCACTGTACACTATGCTATCAGGCAATTGTTGTAAGGCTTTGCAATGTATTTCGTCTAATATGACTGACCTGTTTGCACTTCTGACATTGTTATACAGCACTTCATACACATTTTGTCTGCATACCACAGTGTGGGTAACACTGCTTACTCCAACAGTACTATTTAATAACTGCAACAGTACAACAACATATGACCGCAGGGTGAACAGAAGCAATGCAGGGGTTACACCTTTATTCGCAGCATATTACACAATTCTGTATATTGGTACAACACTTTCTGAGGCTTTTACATTTATTTGTTATGACAGTACATGCAGGCTATTTACTAACCTGCCTCATGATGCATCCTTTGCAGCCTAGCATCATAGGCTTGCTGGTTCGCAGCACGCTCATCTGCAGCTGTCAGAGAAGTACAGTGAGATTTAGCCATACCTATACATAGTATACACAACCTAGGCAATTATTAACTATGTAGTGGAAGGAGTACTAACTCTGTTCTGGGGCAATCTGCATCTGCCTTGCTTCCTGAATCCACTGTTCCAGGACATCCCCCCCTCCACCGCATCAGGTCTGCATGATGGTGCCTGACCTGCTCACCAGTCTGGGGGATACCTGTGGCGCTAGTGAGATCACTGGCGAGACTTCCCAGGCCTCTGTTTTGTACTGCGAGCTCTGACACTGGCCCTGCAGTAGTATCCTGTCATAGTGCTTTACCAGGAGCCATACCATGTATTTGGACTCCTGGATGGCCCAGCACTGTGCTCTAAAGTGAATGCCTTCTCCCACTCCAGCCATTCTGCCTGCAGGGAGATGCCACAACCAGTTATGAGCCGTATTCCTGCCTCTTCAGTTTAAGTAGGGCTGGATTCCCGTACTTTTCCGTAATTGGTTGGTTTCGAAAAGGCTAAGCAATGGCACACCTGCTTATTTCAGGTTGGCACTGCTTAAAGAGGTGTACCTATGGGCATATTGTATTGGCTTCCCTACACATTGCTTCCAATTACTTAGTTGGGCTGTGCTGTGGTTAGCATTGCTTATTGGTTATCTAGCATTATATTTGCCTTTTGTCAATGACATCATACTCATTACAGGTTATATATGTGTCTGGTATCCGTCATTCATGTATACATACACTGTATGGGGTCCTGGGGACTTTATATCTTTATTACAGTGACACCTCAACTCTATGTTTACTGCAGTACTCCAATTCACATATTTCTGGTCTGTGGCAGGTTGTAGCACATTACACTGTACATAGATTCAGTTCACGTATATGATTTGATTTCCCTGTTGTGAGGATTAGTTTGCTGATACTTCCTTTCTATGTATTGCTATCATGGTGTAATGGTTTACTACTATGACTGTGATGTACAGGGTCCAGAATTCTAGCCTTGCAGAGGCTGGTTATTTTGTTGCTGGCCAGAACATGAGCTGTTGGATACAGAGTGATTAAGGCACTTTAAAGCAGCACCCTCATAATTCTATGTTATCCCATTCTTCTTCCCATATATGAGACATAACTCTTCTTCTATAGTAGCTGTTCCTCAGAATACCTACCCTGTAAATGCAAGCTCATGTTTTCTCTCTCTTTTGAAACAACTTCTTTAGCACATTACTACTCTTTTAACTTCCCCCCTGACATTTAATCCACACATGTATTTGTTTTGATGCTTCTGCTTTTTTTTTGATTTTTTAAATGTAAATGTTTTATTTTTTATTAGTAACTATGTAATTATATTTTTGTAATTTTTGCATGTACCTGTTTTCATCTGTATTGAGCTTTTCTCCTCAGGACTAAATTGAAAATGGGGACTTTGGCCCAATGGACTATAAAACAAAAATAAATAAAATAAATAAAAATAAAATAAAGTTGTGAGTGGGTGTGTGTGGGTTTGCGTGGAGCTAAGCAATGCTAACCTCCAGATACAGTTTCTTATACTCAGTTGGCCTCTAAATTGTTTCACCAGTGTGATACTCGCATACCAGCACCCAAACAGGCTTACACACATTTGCTCCTGCACTGCATTTGGTGTTTGCATCTGACACTCACACCCCTGGGTGGGGGTGAGGACTATGATAATACCTTCTGATGCCTATTACATCGGCTTACATGCCTACAGTGGGGTATTGCGACCATGTGTTCATAAGTGTTGTGTAGTGGGTTATGCAATGACATATATGTTCATACCACACTTATCCATTTAAACTGGACAGTGCTGCAGTGGGACCCATATCTGGAATGGCTGCCCAATAGGCATAAGCATGCCGGTCGACTGTATGGAATCCGCAACCTGGCCAGAATTTGCTTCATACTATTGGTGTGTTCCTCTTACAATCTGCACCTTTCTGGCAAATACCTGGTAACTGACACCATTAAATACAGGCAAGTAATTGGGTTTAGGACCCCACATCCTTCAGCCGAGTCATGCTAATGCATACCTATTATTCTATCAGCTTTCTAAGGTTGTAAGTGGAATATGTGCTTTCTGTCCCTATCAGACCTCTCAAACAAGTGGGGACAAATTTCAACTGAATCAGGGACAAGTCAAGAAACACTCAGGGACAATCAGGGGCCCTTTTAAATTATTAATGCTATTAACTTGAAATATTGACAGAATCAGAGCACGTGAATTAATACACATTTTCTGAAGTAAAAGGAGTTTATAACACTTAATTATTGTCATTATTCATTAAGTTTAATTCACCACCTTTCCTCCAAAAGTCACTAGTTTTAGGAGAGATTAACAGGGCCAGAGTTAAAATGTGAGTCAAAATCAGGGGCAACACTGAAAATCATGGACAGTTGAGAGGTATGGTCTCTATTTGTTCCCCAATTGGTTTATGTCCTGTCCAGTGGATTTGCTCTTAGGGGTTGAGAGGTATGGGCGTAAGCTTTGCCCATTTCAGAATATTACTTACATCCCTGGGGTGGTCCTAATACAACTGCGCCAGCCAACACCTACATGCCTAGGCCCATATCTGCATACCCATAGTTCCACCACCTGCCCCTCCTCTACAGCACTCATCCTTACTGTGGGTGCAGGTGGAGTCTAACCACACCACTACACACTGCCAACTGTCTGCTTGTCAGGACCCATGTCGTATGTTGTGTCGACTCATGGGTTATCAGGCTTGCACAACCTACTGGTCTGTGGACGTCTACAGCCTGGTTTGATGACTCATGGCAGGAACTGACTCCAATGATCAGTAATTTTTGGGGTGTCGCACAAGGGACATTGATGTCTTTGCTTTGAGATTAGACCTGGCAGGTCTCTCCCACTGGTAGTATCCTGCCTGTGGTCTGGGAAGCAGTGGTGTGTTTACTTTTATTGTGTGTCTGTATGTTTCACTGGTCTAGCTGGGGGGGGGGGGGGGTTGATGCTACGTGTTACACGTTTGTTGACTGGACCACTCACCCCCATATGCATGGCTTGTGAGCATATGTAATTCCTATCTGCTGTATTATATCCTAGCTATATACATTATATTTACACACACACACACACACACACACATATATATATATATATATATATATATATATATATATATATATATATATACACATATATACATTACTGTATAAAGATATATCTGTATATGTATGCATACATGTATATATTTATATATTGCTGTCTATATATATCTAACAACATATGGGTGTATGGGTGTCTGCATAAGTATATATCTATATGTGGGTATGTATATGTATTCTGTCTCTGTATGTATACATTTGTGCTATGGAGAGGAAGAGGTATATCTCCATGTAGCTATGGGTAGATATACACACACACATACCTCTACATTTATGCATCTACATCTGGTTATTCCGTTCCTTGCCATGTAGATTACACTTTGCTGCAGTGGGACTCAGCGGGTGTGGCTGCTCATTGGGCGATGACTCTGCCCAATGAACACTTTTGCTTCTTACATCCCTGGGGCTGTCCATATAGACCCACATCAGCCAAAATCTGCACACCTAGACCCATAGCTAGCTACCCATAGTTTCCCCACCCGCACCTCCTTTACGGCACCCATCCTTACTCTGGGTGCTGGTCGGGTCTGAACACACCACTACACGCTGCCCACTCTCCACTTCACAGGACCCATGTCATACGTTGTCTCGACCCATGAGTCATCAGGCTTTCCCACCCTTGTATTTCGGGTATGTACACACCCCGGCCAAAACGTTCAGTGTATCACCTTCTTTTGGTTATATGTCAATTTATGGGGTGTCCTGCAAGGGTCGCTCCTGTCTGTGTTCCAAGATTAGATTTCACGGGTGCACTGTGTACCCCCCCGGTTGTAGGTTGTATCCTGCCTGTGGTCTGGGGAGCAGTGGACTATTTACATTGTTTACTGGTTTGTGTGTATGTTTCCTCTGTCCTGCTGGGGGCGAGGTCATGCTACGTATTACAAGTTTCTTGCTTGGGCCCCTTACTTCCATTGGCATAGCCTGTGAACATATGTCATTCTTGTGTGCTTTTTCCTATCATAGCTGTATATCTGTGTATATCTACGCACACACACACACACACACACACACACATATATATATATATGTCTTCAACTATATATATATATATATATATATATATATATATATATATATCTGTAAGGCTAGGGTTGCCACATTTTCAGATGGCCAAAGTGGAACAATTGTGGTACAAACATCAGATTTTGCAGGCCAAAACATACCCACGGCCAGTACAAGGGACAGAAATTCACTTTTTTGCCTAAATAAAAGCTTATTATCGTAGCATTTTAGTTGCATATTCTGATTCTTATAACATTTAGGTGTTTCAGATACAGAATAACTGTTTTATGCAACTATTACATAAAATATAGGAAATAATTTTGCCCTAATATTTCAGGACAGTTGCCATTCTTACAATATTTTTGCAGGACACAACTGCCCAAAGAGGGACTGTCCCTCGCAAAGTGGGACAGGTGGTAACCCTATGTAAGGCAATGCATACCCCCACGCAGATGCACTTAAACACGCTTACTGGTGCTTATTTATGCTTAAACCTGCTTACTAGTGCCTTATTCATTATGTCACTGACACTTCGCTCCAGTTCACTTTTAATTGTTATTATGCCAGTTATACAGCAGACAGATGTCAAAATATGCTCATATACAGATTACCAGTGGAAAATGGTATGTGCTGCAGTGGGATTCGGAACGGGAATGTCTGTTTGTAAGGTGGATGCTCTAACCACTACACTATTGTTGTGTTGCTTCATTATCATATATACCCATATACCCATGACTCCTGGTTCCCCAAACAACCACCCCAACACTACACTAACACAGCAGTCATCCATTCTCCAGTTGGATACACGGTGTAACCACGCCACTACACATTGGCCACTCCCTACTCTTGTTGACTCATCCCATGGGTTGACTCACTCCACGTATCCTCAGACTTCACAAACTTTTAGTCCACAAACATTGGTGAAATGAGTGGCCAATAGGACACTATTCACAATTTTAGGGTTGTCCCACCTGGGACACACATGTCTTTATTTCAAGATTAGACTCTATAGTTCATTACATCATTACTCCCGTTAACATGACACTACAATAAATTAATAGCTATGACTATATGGCAATGCACACATTACACATGAGAGCTAATAATGTACGAGTTTGGCAACATTTTTTTTACAATTAGGACCAGTTTAATGATTGGCGTTGCCATAGCAGGCAGATCACAGGAATGATTCTATGTGTGCGAAAGTCCTCACATTTGATTTTTTGAGAACAGCATTGACTTCAGACATTGTACACACTTCTGCGTTTTAGCAGTTGCGTCCCTTCCTTATTATGCACATACTATTATTCTATCTACTGTCAAGGTTTGTAGGGGCACTTTCATGTTATTTATGTCTGCGAAAGGAATTAATGTGTTACAGGGAATGTACTTCTACATATAGATGTATGCATGTGTGTATGCATATATACTTATAATGAACTCGCTGACTTTCACAAGGTGGGCCAATTAGAACCAGGCCATCCAACCCTGACATGCTTGGATCCATAATTTCATACCCATAGTTCCTCCACCCCACCCGAGTTCGACATACACGCAAACCTTCCATTTTCTAGTTGCTATCACAGCCATGACACACATCCACACATTGCCCTCTCCCCAGCATTAGGGGCCCTACACGTATGTTGTCCCAACCCATGTATTATCAGGCTCTCCCACCATTTAGTCCTTGAACATACCTGCCCTTGCTTGTGTAATGGTCGGAGGTCCAGCCAGCAATTTTTGGGTAGTCCCACCAGGGACTACCCTGTGATTGTTTGTAAAGTAGACTTAGCAGACTGGCAATGTTACTCCCATTGGTAGTATCCTGCCTGTGGTGTGAGTAGCAGTACTTTGCTCACCCCTGCCCAGCTGGGTATGACATACGCTGACAGCACTAAATAATACTGGAGTTGCTGTTGATTCCCTTCTCATTTTTTTTGTATGCTTTATTGTTACGACGTTCATTCTTAGGTTCATAGGTTCATAGGTTCATACTAGGCTATCTGCCCTGGGGCAATTATAAGCCTAGCCCGATTCTGTATGGCTTACGCCACTCCTTGATTTGAGTATACTGTGCCCTTTTTAAGGTTTAGTTTACTGTGACTCTGTCTAATAGTGACACGGGAGTAATCCCTGGGACAAACCTATGATCCCCCATCCACTTATCGAAATTCTTCTTGAAGAGATTCAGTGAGGTGCTCTGCCTCACATGAACTGGAATTCTATTCCAGAGTGAAGGAGCCTCTGGTTATGAACCTGTCCCTCCAGCAAGTTCTATTTATTTCTGTGCTGAGGTTCAAGTCCCTCGAGCGTGTGGCTCTAAGGATTTAGATTTACTGAGGTGGAGCATGTCCATTAATTCTGGATTTGACATAGCTTTGTATGTCAGGCATAGATCGCCTCGAAGTAGGCGGTATGCAACTGAGTAGAGCTGGAGTTTTTTTAACCGAGCAGCATATGGCATCTGTTTGAGACCCTTGATCCTCTTGGTGAGATACTTTTGGGGTCTTTCTAATTGCTGCAGGTGTCGGGTAAGGTACATCCCAAAAGGGGCTTTATATACAGATATATATATATATATATATATATATATATATATATATATATATATATATATATATATATATATATATATATATATATATATATGGATCTACTACTTTTCACCGAAAGCACGTTTCACTGAAACACATTTCATCGCGCACTTCTCACTGAAAGCACAATTCACCGAAAACACATTTCACCGAAACACATTTCACCGAAAGTGATGTATGGCCTTTTCCCCACTGTAGTGCGACCCCGGAGTTAATATATATAGTAAGGGGGGTATGGGGTGCACCGCCCCCCACATTTGGGGGGTGTTGGGGGGCATAGCCCCCCACATATTTTGAATATTTTCAATTATATACATGGATATATGTAATTGCAATATATTACTGTTCTCTGACAATAATATATACATAAAATATGTGGGGGCTATGCGTCCCACACCCCCAATGTGGGGGTGGTGCCCCCACACCCCCCTTACTATATATACTAACTCCAGGGTTGCACTACAGTGGGGAAAAGGCCATATATCACTTTCGGTGAAATGTGTTTCGGTGTAATGTGTTTTCGGTGAATTGTGCTTTCAGTGAAAAGTGCACACTAATTTGGTTTTCAGTGAAATGTGCTTTGATCTATATATATATATATATATATATATATATATATATTTTTTTTTTTTTTTTATATATATCTGTACATACACATGCACCTACATCTACATAATTATATACATTTCCTATGCTGGGCACTGCTTACACCCACGCAAGCGCACTCAGACTTGCTTACTGGTACTTACATATGTTTACTACTGCTTATTTGTGCTTACACCTGCTTACTAGTGCCTTATTCATTATGACACTACCACTTTGATTGCATGACATTAGTTAAACATTTCATGCGGTACTGCAGTTCACATTTACATGTTATTATGTAGGTTATACAGCAAAACGACATTCCACATGGAAAATGATATGCACTATAGTTGGCCTCGAACCGTGCATGCCTGCTCATTAGGCGGATGCTCTAACCATTACACTATTGACGGTAACATTAATTTTGCATGTTTTTTCTATTTGGTTGCTTTTGATGTGTAAGCTACACTAAGCAAGGGGGCAGCAATGCGCAAACACACTATGCTTCACTTACACTTTCGATATTGAAGCAATACAAATGCAAAATAGGGACACTGGGAATCTAATTGTGAATGTTCTAGGGACGAGTTTCAACATTCCGCTACATGCTTGTGTGTTTACTACTTTGATTTTATTTCAGTGTTCGTGGACACTCTTGTATGCTTAGCATACATTTCAGTATCCATGGACACTGAATGAATTGCTTACTATTAGAGGTGAGCTCTAATAGTAAGCATAGTAGGTTGTACAACTGTGGGGGCATGTTTCTGCCTCCATAGAGCACTTAAACACGCCCCTTGCACTCGCACATATTTCCTGTGCACGTCGAGGGTGCGGCAGCACGTCCTCATAAATATTCATATGGCGCTGCTGCACCATCTGTAATGAGGACACTCGGCGCAAGGCTAAAACCGTCCTTGCGCCAAACTTCATGAATCCCGGGGGTTGTCTGTAGTATTCTACCTAAGAATTCTCAAATACAATTTTGTGGTTAGTAATGCTATCTGTAAAATACTGTGTTCAGAGTCTATCTGAAGCATTATCTATATGAAATTCTATCTGTAGAGTTACATGCTTAAATTTTTATTTGTATAATTTTATCTGAAAAAATATATTTCAGAATTGTGAGTAGAACCGTAGCAGTAGAATTATGTGTTTTGAATTCTCTTCTACCTGTAAAACTCAGTTTTAAATTTCTTCTGCAGAAAGTTTTCTTGTTTTAATTCTGAGGTTTAAATTCTGAAAGTGCAATTAATTTGTATAATTTTAACTGCATGTTTCGTTTTTTGTTAAGATTCTTTGTTTAGAAATTTCCATGGAATTTAGTAAACTATGTGTAAGCTTCGCACGAACCTTACACAGAGTTTATGTGTGTGTGTGCGGTGATGCATGGTGAGCAGCAGCACGTAATCCATATTCATGCCACACACCATGTTTAAACATAGATAAGCAGAGTATAGTGGCTGGCAACAGTGTTGCCGGACAGGAAACCATGAAAGCCAACACGCATAGCAATCCTGTTTTAAGTCAGAGTGTGACAAAAGGGGAATACTGCCAGCACAGCTAGCTGGAAATTTCTAAATAATTATATGTCATTTGTGAATATCAATATGATTTATATCAGATGCTTGGGTTACAATTGTATTAGAACTGCATGTCATGTGTATATCAAACTGGTTTGTACAGACACGTGTGTAAAATCAGGTATTTTATCAAGTTCTTGTGCTGTTTGAAATGTAACCACAGTGTCCCATAATGGAATAGAACAGAAATATACATGCACTATTGTAACTGTTTAAGTATATATATTTTAACATTGGAAACTGGAATACAGAGGGTTAACTTCTGAAAAATAGCTGAAATTTAATTACTTTACGGCTACTCAATAAAAGATAGTATCTTTCAGTTTTCAATGAGCTAGAAACATAATGTGTGGGCTGATAAGCTTTCTGTATTGTCTTTTGGGTGAAATAATTACTAGTATTGAAATGTGGAGGAATGTAATTGTTTTATGACTTCCAGCATCTGTCAAAGATCTGAGCTCTATGTATTTTCACAGGTAGAAGCTAAATACTGCCAGCTCCCAGCAGTGGGGGTTTCACATGGGATAGAGTCAGATGACAAGAAATTATGTAATTCTGCAAGCTATCCCAGCAGTAATAGTTCAGATATTAATCTGAGAAGTCTCTTATAGAGACAGGACATTTTGTATTCTGTCTTGGACCTGACAAGAACCATTCACCACAACATCTGCCTTGCTCTGATGAAGTAAGTTACTAGGGAATAGCATAATTCTCTTAGATATAGTCAGGAATATAGTAAAGCTTAGTTTAGATATTTTTCTTTATTTATTTGACTGTCCTGTAATGTTGTTTTAAATATTTCCTGTGATTTTGAACTCTGATGTCACTGTGAATATATACTGAGTATTTTCTAGTTCTTGTATTATTTATTATTAAATATATTTAAACTTTTTATTCTTGTTGATCTGTCTAGAGATATTTAAGTTTTGAGAGTACTTGCATATTTATTTGGTGACACTGTGTGGGCCACTCCTAACAGCCTTGCTCTTGGTCAAACTACCATTTGTATTAATAGTAATATTATGCAGTAAGATTGGACACTCTTTGTTTAGGACCTTAAAGTAGCTGATAAGGCATTGGCTGGTGGCAGTGACAACTACCGTATAGTCTGGGCAAAAAGGGGCATAGCTAGTATATCTGTGCCCACCTTTCTCAGGTGTGTGTGTGTGTGTGTGTGTGTGTGTGTGTGTGTAAGTAAATAAACCTCAAACAGTGTGTGTATCAGCTACTTAGGCAGGGACACAAAGCACTGGTTGCACAGAGAGGGTGCTGGAAGTCTTGGCTTGACCACTCAGCTGATATCTCAACTCTATAGCTATGCCAGTGGGGAGTCTTTTTGGGGATCTGGCGAAAGAGGGAGAAACCAGCCCCAGACTGACTGTTGTGTCTGTGGGCTCTTAAGGGAAATTGCACTTGATGCAGAGAGCTGCATCTGGAAATACTGTGTGTGCACTTGTTATCTTCGCAGTGTACATCCTCCGCTGTTGCCAGTGTTGAGAATTGATACTCCTTGATTACTGGTCCAGTGGTGAGTCATCACACAGAGCACAGAAGGTTTGTGGTTTTGCATAGAATGCTACAGTAATCACCAGGACTTCACACGTAATAGTTTTCAAAGCTCTCAATCTCTTAGTGCAAGAAATATGGACAAAGCACAATATAATTGGGGAACAATGACCAAGAAATAGGAACAAATTTTACATATTTGCTCTTTTAAACTTAGAAATGTGCTAGAATAACAAGGGGTTTGTGTGAAGATAAATTTTCTGAAGGATTTATAATCTGAAACTGAAATGCATGCAATTATTGCTTGACATCAGTCCTGAGATCATCCCAGTGATATGGCAGAAAACCATAGCTTTTATAAGGAATACACCAAAAGATATTTAAGGCAAAAATCTGGACATTCTGTGAAAATCTGAACAGTTGAGAGGTATGATAGTTATGTATATGGTCCAAACACAGTACAGGACAGTGTATACAGTGCAGAGTATTGCAGAATCCCATTCCTGGCATTTCGTACTGAAATTGTATGAATGATCTGTAAGGGTACATGAACTGCCATGTAAAATAAACACTCATGGGAGGTGTGTGCATTGAGTAGGGACACAGATGAATTGTAGAAATAAACACAGGGAAAT
Source organism: Protopterus annectens (assembly GCF_019279795.1). NCBI lineage: Eukaryota > Metazoa > Chordata > Ceratodontiformes > Protopteridae > Protopterus > Protopterus annectens. Next base: position 365,045,133 of record NC_056741.1, on the reverse strand, counting down.
AGGATAAGTAAAACAACCTAATGCACAGCAGATGAGGGCATGTCATTGGAAGACAGTTGTAGCAGCAACACCAATCACATATCCATATGGTACAGTACAGAATGCACAGTGAAAATGTGTATCATGTTATGTCACACAAGGTGGGCAAGTATCAAAATATAGTCTGCTCTTCTGGCTAGATGCACACACACGCACACACACACAGTTGATTGCAGGGAGAGCAGAACCACTGCCTATCTAAATACATAGACTGCAGAACTCAGTAATTTATGCAGGCATCACTGCACAAATCTAATTTTTATAAGGCTGCAGCCCAACTTATAGTGCATGACATCAGCAGTGGATGTAAGAGAGAAGATGATTAGTATCATTAGTATAAATGTATGGTTGCCTGTGTTGTAAGTGATGGTTTAATAAAGATGTTTCTTGTTTAAAAAAGAAAAGAAAAAAGGGGGAAAGGCAGGAATTGAATAATTTATATAATGTTGCTTAGGTTATATGACATATAGCAATATATGTAAAATAAAGGCAGGCTTGCATAGGTTCATAGTTTTATAGGTTCTTAGAAGGTTACTAGGCTAATGACCTTAGGGCCTAGCCGTGTAAAAACCCAAGTACCTGTCTTGAACATATTTAGATGTTCCTTGTTAGCAGAGCGATTTTGTGATCAGCACCAAATAGCCTGGTGGCACCCCTGTTTATAATCACCCATCCAGTTGTCAAATTTGCATCTGAATAGTATCATTGAGAAGTACAGCTTTACATGCAATGGTAGCCTAATACAGAATAGCAACAGTCTCTGGAAGATATATCCGTCACTCCAGCATGTTCTCTTTATGTCACAGGCTAGGTTGAGATCCCTGGAGCAGGTTATTTTTGTCCCATGTGATTTGCAGATGTCCGGCATTTACATTAGGACAGGGTCCCAGACCACTCTGTAGGCCAGGCACAGGTTGTCCCTCAGCAGCCTGTATGATAATGAGTACAGTGATAGGGCTTTCAGTCTTTCCATACATGTAATGTTTTGGAGGCCCTGGATTCTCTTGGCCGGAAACTTCCTTGGTCTCTCCAGTTCCTGCAGGTGTCTGTTGAGGTACCTAGAGAAGGGATCATTGTACTCAATTAGTGGTCTGATAAGGGTCAAGTATAGTGGAGCTATGATCTCCCTGGCCTTGAAAGCAATGCCTTCAACTACAAGGTGGGCAATGTAGAATGTGTGCCTTACCAGTATGGACACACATACTAATTGAAGTTTAGATTGCTATCAAACTGTGTTTTCAGGTTTCACACCACTGAGTCTGAGCTTAACAGGGTGCTTTGTATAACATAAATAGCAGGGCTACTTTTTTTCCAAAGGGGATAATGTGGTATTTTCTTGAGTTAAGTTTCTGTCCATAAGTTTAGCACCAATCATTTGTCTATGTCAGGCCTTTCTGTAATATGTTAACATCATTGGGGAACTCTATATGATTGCACCCAGTTGACAGCCTTCTGCAAACTTGGCAAGCCATAGGCCATCTACCTTTGCCTGGACTTCAGAGAAATAGTTTCCAAACAGTAGAGGGTCCAGCAGAGATGCTTGTGGTACTCCACTGGTAACTGGTTTACTGGTGGAGGTGGACACCCCAACTTTAACAGTGTGCATTCTGTCAGTGAGCCATTTGCCTACCCATCAAGTAATGTATGTGTTAATCCCTAGATGTAAGAGTTTCCCTATGATACTTGAATGGGGGATTATGTCAAACAGTCTGGCTATATCAAGCTAGGCAGTATGTTCTGTTTTCCTTCATCCAGGGCTTTGAGGACATCATCAAAGAAGTCCACTAGGTTTAATAAGCAAGCTCTACCCTTGACAAAACCAATATGGGTTGGGTCAAGAGTGTTGAAGGTCACCTATGTTCCTGTGAATAAGATCCGTGATGAATCTTTCTATAGCCTTGCATATAAGGCTGGATAGGCTTATAGGTCAACAGTTCCCAGGGTCATTTGATGGTTGTGTAGGCATGTTCAATTCTGAAGATAGTCCTAGTTCTGCAAATTACCAGATTGACATGCATTCCATACCACACAACATTTGATATTAATGTATGTAGCGTAGTTGATCTATTTGTGAAAAAGTACTGGAGACATCAGGGTTGCAGTTCATGGGGGAAGCAACAGATGGCTGCATTGTAAATATGTGACACATTGTTCAATTTGTTAAGTTTCCACATGTAGTTACATGGCATAAAGAGTAAATGGACAGTAAACAGCAGTAAATCATGCTAAATTTGGCTTTGCATAGCACAGCATTGAGCAGTGGGTTTGCACATTTGGCAAAGTGTTTGCATATGCAAGATACACATTTCCATTATTTCCCTGTTTCCATGTAGTTAAGCAGTGCCCAAACATAAGACACACTGTTAAAAGTCTGACACTTTGTACTCAGAGTATGAAACACACCTGCGGCTTGACTAACTCTGTGGCAGCAGTTGTAAATGCCTTTGTTCTTTTTATTTTTTAGCCCAGATGATACTGGATTCAAATCCAGGTGTATCTAGTACTTTTAAATAAACAGTTTGATAATGCAATGACATCAGTTCTTTATAGTCCATGTGTTGCTGTGTGTTAACATAGTGCAGTGGGTTCAAGTGGCATTGTACAGAGGGAACCACAGCATTGTAGATCCAGTCACTGTCGCTTGACATTGGTGCACAATGCCAAACTCCACACAAACATAGAGGCCAAAAAGTGAAGGGATCCATTGCTTTTTCTGTTGCATATGTGTGCTTTGTGCGATTCTATTTTTTTGACCAGGTTATAGGTGCTAAAATGGGGTAGATAGGAAAGTGGTGAACTGGAGAGCAAGCAGAGGAAAGAACAAAGGGAAAGCAATACAGTAATTTGCAGGAAGAAGCTAGGAAAGAACCATAGCTATCCATTTCTTCAACAGTAAAAACTGGTAATTTATGCAGAATATTAGCTGAATTTGGATTGTCACCTCCACAGAGAGGGGTGACAACAGTGTAGTCATGTTATATAGCCAATTGGACTGAATCAAATGTGTAAAGAAAACACATGCAAAATGGAGAGATATGTATGGGATGATTTTTTTTTATTCAGTAACAGAGGAATGTAGGCTCATAGGTATGTCTGGGTCAGGTAAGCTGGGTAGGTCAGGAAGTAAATGCAAACACACAAGACAAGAGACCTGGATGGTAAGGGACACCATGATCGGGGTGAATGAAGGGGCAGCACAGGCTCATGCCCATCAAACTTGGAAAGAGTGAGAATTGAGTCCTCTCCCACTGGACTGTCATCACTGTCCCCTTACTTCACTGGCAGCTGGAGTGCTTGACATCTCCTGCAGACCATGGGGGAGAGCAGCCTCTCCATCCAGCATAGTTGTACATCAATGGTGGGGTGCACGACCCTATGTACCAACCCTGGCATCTCCTGGCAGGTGATGAAATTCCCACCTCTGCCACTGCTCCCAGAGGGTACTACTGCACAGGCTGATCCATTATGGATGGCCTACCTCACTGTGCTGTGGAGCATTTACTGATGTGGCACAGATGGATGACATGGAGATATTTTGATGACACAATATAGAAAATAAAAAAAAGAGATAAGGGAGTGAGAGGAAAAAAAAAGAGATAAAAGTATTACCATCTTATGTGACATACAATCCATTAACACAAATATACAGCTATTTTATCTAAAGTATGACATTTAAGTATATGTCCTAATAAATGCACACTATAACTACAGATTGCTGCCAGTAATCCTTGACTGTGCATATATTGCACATATGTGTAGTCCATTTATGCAGGTTACATTTAACAGCAGGGTACTTGTGCCACTTGTATAGAGTTTAATTTAATGTAAATATTATTAAAGAAATGCATTATTGCATAGTTGTGATTTGGGGTTTATATTAGAACATCGAAGTTTCAAAACTTTGAATCTTCTAATATCGACCCCTATTCAGGGAAAGCTGAAAATATCGAAGCAACAGAAAAAACAAATTTTTTCCTAGGGAAAGAATTTGGTTGTCCATTTCTGTTGCTTTGGTATTTTCAGCGCTGTGGTGGAAAGTTATGGGTCAGGTTCAGGTAAGTGTGCGATTGAGTGTGAGTTAGGTTAGGTTAGTTAGGGTTAGGGAGCGGGTGAGGTGAGTGTGCGATAGTGACAGACCTTAGGGTTAGGGTTTGGGTTAAGGTAAGTGGATAGTTAGTAGTGTGTGTATATAGTTTAGTGTAGGGTTAGGTGAAAGATTTTAGGTGTATGTGTGTGGATTGCTGTTTGTTTGGTGTGCGTGTGTTGTGTGTATGTGTTTTGGAACAGTGAATTTTTTCCCTCGGAAAAAAATGCTGTTCTATATGTTCGATGTTTTCAGCTTTCGCTGAATAGGGGTCGATATTAGAACATTCGAAGTTTTGAAACTTTGATGTTCTAATATAGACCCGTGATTTGTGGTATTTGAACCTACGACCTCTGACTACAGCCTAATATTTAACTCCTAAAGTTGGTTTGTGCTAAAGAGTAATGCATGCATAGTTGCTTTTACAGTTAGCATATGCATGCTCAGTTTGGTATAACTGTATAAAAAACCCAAAAATCTATCTTTAACTTTTAAAGCTACAATAACACTTCACTTGTGCTGCATTCATAACACTTGCTTCCCTCATTCTTTCCATTTGAGCAAAATGAGCCTGTCTATCGAACTCACATTTGGTATTAGCTGGGGAAAGAACAGAAAAGAACAGAAGAGCATTATGCATACCAGTCTTGCCTATATTTAGCTTGCTAACTATTACAAATACTCTCATGATCATACTTACACAGCTGTGGAATGTCGGCAGTCTCAAATTCATGCAACAAATGGTTGAGGGCATTCCTTTTACATCTGAGTAAGTCATTACAATGATGCCTACACTGTTCTCCAGTTTGTGCGATTGCAGTAGCACTGGATACAGCCTGAGACAAACTATTCCAAGCCTCAGACTTGTACTAGGAGCCCGAATAGTTCCCCTGCAGACGCCTTTGGCTGTGGTGCTTTACCAGGAGTCCAGTAAATATCCTGGACCCCACTTTTGCACCCTAAATTGGGCACCTTCTCCTCTAACACTAGTCATGTCTAATATCTGAACAAGAGAAATGGCGACTGATGCTTTCCTGTCAGTTCCAGTCATCCCATTTACTGGTAGTGGGCAAACCTGACCAATGATGTCAACCATGTTTGTCCGATGTTAAGTGGAGAGCAACAGTGTCAAGCAGGGAGGGAATAAATACTTGAAACTGAAAGGTTAATCTTACACTTGGACTTAGTTTCAGGGGTGTCTGGTGATGTAGCTTAGAAATATATATTGGAAGTTGGAAGGTAACTGTTAGGTGAGCTAAATTTGCAGACATGCACTGGGACCATAAATGTCATTACATGACACATTTGTTTTTGCCTTTATACACTGCTAAAATTGATTTTTAAAGTGTGGGATTCAAACTTGGGCATAAGGGACAAAACATTTTCTTCCACAGCATTGATCTTCCACCTTTGCCACAGAAGGCGTGCTGCTCAGATATAGTCAGGAATCATTCATAAATATAGATGACATTTTTAGGTTTTACACATGTATGTATGTGACCTGACAAGGTTCTAGTATAAAGATCCAGTTGTGTATGCATCTTATGTAATTGTGAATGTCATGCAGGACAAGATAGCAGAATTAAACTTATAGAAATGTAGTAGACAGTATATCCTCAGTCATACATCTGAAAACACCATAAGGATATCTTATCCCTCATATACATAATTCATATCAGCTACACTATCTAAAGTATTATAAGTGACTAAAATGGGAAGTGGAACAACAGTAAAAACATATGGAAGACCATGTATTATAACCCAGGAAAATGTGCATGGTAGTCCTACACTTACAACTGTTGCCACACGAATGTTGAAATAATACTTGTCTATTTTTCAGTTCATTGCTATAAACTGCACAGTTACAACAGCAAAAATGGTTTCCACACCCGTGCTAGAACCTAGGACAATCTGTACCCCAGCCCTACACTTACACTGGCTGCCACAGAACTAGTTACATGATAGTTCCATAATTTCCTACTCATTCTTAAGTTTTCTGTGTTAACTACTGCACAACATCATTTAGTGTGTTTGTGTGGTGCCCAACAGAATTAATTGAATGTTTCCATTTTCAATTATTGTCTGAGTCCTGACTGCAAGTGTTAGGGAATCTTGCTCGCAACTGCTCAACACCTTGCAGGGCTGCTAAGCAAAGCTGCATGGTGAAAAACAAAAATTGCAACAATGCATTGCTTTTGCCATTTGCCCTTTTAAAGATGCCCTGCTGCACATGTTCTGCAGGTATTCTGTCCGCCTCCAGGGTGGGTCTTTAGTCCAGGTTTGCAGCTAACATTAATTTTTCTCCATTTTTCTTGCTTGCACTAAGCCCCGTGCTGCAAAAACACTGACAAAAAATGAAAAAAGGAAACTCAGTAAAAACAATCTATGACACTACAAAATGTTACTATTCATGAAATATTTGTAAACAGGTCTGGATTTGAACTCTTACTCCAATGAACCTTCAGAACAAAGTAAGGGTGCCTTATCTTTCTTTACCACATAAAACACCGTTGTAGCAGGGAATTGAAATTGTTCTGCATACAAGCAACTGCAACATCATCTACAGTACTATGAAACCATATACAAGGTTTTTTCATGTATTAATTTTGGATGTAGTGCACTACTGAGTGATCACAAAACCATTTATGAGTATTGCTTGCAAATGTGCAGTTTCATTTTATTTTTCTGTGTTTGTAGTTCATTCTTGTCTTATCTGACCACTGATCTTAGACATGCAGTCTGTAAGCCATTCTATATCATTGTCCTTACAATGTGTGAGAATATTAAATAGAAATAATATAATATACAGTTGCCAAAAATGAAGAGGTTGGATGTTAATGAACATAACCTATGCATTGTGTGCTGCTTGCTTACATTTCCAACTTTGACAAAATTACTTCTAACACATTGTATATCTAACCTGACACGCCCATTGGATATAGGGCAATCTGCATAGCTGTTGTGTTTTCCTTCTCCCTACCAGTAATCATTCACAGTTGCAATCCATTAAAAACAAACACTGAGGGAATGCCTGCACTATATTTACATCTGATACATGGAGACAAATATTTGGGAGTCAGCAGTTCTAATGAGTTCACACCTGATTTGCATCTTCACCATACTGATAGCCCTGAATCTACACCATAAAAAGGCAGCCATGTGGCTAGGGAACCTGAAGGTGAGGAGACATTTTTACATGGAGAATACAGAAAAGAGGCTATTATTTTGGGATATATCTGCACAGAAGATTACTGAACTTGAGAAGGTATGCTTGCATTTTTCAGCTATATGGTTATGTGTCAGGGCTGGCAACTCAGTACGTAAAAATCTACTGCCAATCATTAGTGGACCGGAGTTCCGCTGTGGCGACCCCTAACTGGGAAAAGCCGAAAGATACAACAACATACTAAAATGTCATTGAGAAAAATCTGTTCAATATTTATATACATATTTTGATTAGCAGATACTACATTTCTATCTGTATGCATTATTTAGAAGTGTACCTATGGCATGGACATACTTGTAAGGGCATTTCACAGGTATGCTTGTTTGGCAATACCTTAAAATGGAATGTTCTATGTGAAATTTGTAGACACATTTCAGGAACATTTCATTTGAATGCACTTTTAGTATTTCAATGATAGTTTGTTAGCAAAATGTGTCATTTTCCTGTTCTTTTGGGAGCAGGGAGCAAACCTGAATTTCTGTTATGTCACAAACAAGGATACGTTGCTATTGCTACTCTCCCTTTTTTAGCATCCAGCCTGTTGTTCATATTTCAAATCTCTAGACTGTTTTATGTTTCTTTAGTGGGTAATACTGAAATGCTACTTTTTCTGTTTCATCTGTGAGCAGTTATTTTGTAGTTATGTGTATTATCCTTCTGTTGTCTTTTAGGACACCTAGGACTGTGGCACCCAGGCATCACAATCCCTGAAAACCATCCTTGAGTGACCTTGAGAATCAGATCATTGTGGAAGCTTTTAGGTAACATTGTGCCTTTCTGCTTGAGAGGGGACATGGAGATATGTCAGGCAGAATACAAATCTGGCAGCAGATAGTTACAGATGGCAATGCAGTAGGCGGCCACAGCAGGACATATGATCAGGTTCATCAAAGGGCCACTGACATGACCTCATCTGCATGGAGGAGAGCAGCTACAGTGACCCATGATCGGATAATGCCAGGACGGCCTGCTACAGAGCCATCACTAACAGCAAATGAAGCGCTTCTGTCCACTATCCAGGAAAGTGCAGTACACCATGTCCTTGGCATTGGTTTTACTGTTTCAGGGAAAACAAGTATGTCCCAGGAGGAGTTTCCAGGTAGGCTTTTGTATCTAAATTGTTAAATACTGTTGTATAGTAAAATATTTACATCAATATGTTAGTTCTGTTTAACAAGAAATTGATTGGGGTGGAATTAAAGATTGCTACAGTATAAAAGTATAGTTAATGGACATATAAAGGGCAAAATGTTTTACACCCTGTGTTACTGTTAATTGTGATGATGTTGGCTTACCTTTTGCTTAACTTCTTCCAGGACCATCTGGCATAGGCAGCATACCATCATCTGCACATGGTAAGCCAAACATTTTTATGTCAGTACTGATGAGCAGTTCAAAGAAATATTTTAGTGTGTGATGCTGATGTCAGGAATGTTACGTGCATTGCTGTACTGTCTGTAATAGTGGCACCACTGTTTCTTAGCATATATTGGACTATAATAGTGTATGTATTAAAATTTTTCCTGTGTTTGTTGCTTATTATCACAGGTGATCCTGACAGTGAAAAGCTGCATGGTGAAAAACAAAAATTGCAACAATGCATTGCTTTTGCCATTTGCCCTTTTAAAGATGCCCTGCTGCACATGTTCTGCAGGTATTCTGTCCACCTCCAGGGTGGGTCTTTAGTCCAGGTTTGCAGCTAACATTAATTTTTCTCCATTTTTCTTGCTTGCACTAAGCCCCGTGCTGCAAAAACACTGACAAAAAATGAAAAAAAGGAAACTCAGTAAAAACAATCTATGACACTACAAAATGTTACTATTCATGAAATATTTGTAAACAGGTCTGGATTTGAACTCTTACTCCAATGAACCTTCAGAACAAAGTAAGGGTGCCTTATCTTTCTTTACCACATAAAACACCGTTGTAGCAGGGAATTGAAATTGTTCTGCATACAAGCAACTTCAACATCATCTACAGTACTATGAAACCATATACAAGGTTTTTTCATGTATTAATTTTGGATGTAGTGCACTACTGAGTGATCACACAACCATTTATGAGTATTGCTTGCAAATGTGCAGTTTCATTTTATTTTTCTGTGTTTGTAGTTCATTCTTGTCTTATCTGACCACTGATCTTAGACATGCAGTCTGTAAGCGTAAGCCATTCTATATCATTGTCCTTACAATGTGTGAGAATATTAAATAGAAATAATATAATATACAGTTGCCAAAAATGAAGAGGTTGGATGTTAATGAACATAACCTATGCATTGTGTGCTGCTTGCTTACATTTCCAACTTTAACAAAATTACTTCTAACACATTGTATATCTAACCTGACACGCCCATTGGATATAGGGCAATCTGCATAGCTGTTGTGTTTTCCTTCTCCCTACCAGCAATCATTCACTGTTGCAATCCATTAAAAACAAACACTGAGGGAATGCCTGCACTATATTTACATCTGATACATGGAGACAAATATTTGGGAGTCAGCAGTTCTAATGAGTTCACACCTGATTTGCATCTTCACCATACTGATAGCCCTGAATCTACACCATAAAAAGGCAGCCATGTGGCTAGGGAACCTGAAGGTGAGGAGACATTTTTACATGGAGAATACAGTAAAGAGGCTATTATTTTGGGATATATCTGCACAGAAGATTACTGAACTTGAGAAGGTATGCTTGCATTTTTCAGCTATATGGTTGTGCATCAGGGCTGGCAACTCAGTACGTAAAAATCTACTGCCAATCATTAGTGGACCGGAGTTCCGCTGTGGCGACCCCTAACTGGGAAAAGCCGAAAGATACAACAACATACTAAAATGTCATTGAGAAAAATCTGTTCAATATTTATATATATATTTTGATTAGCAGATACTACATTTCTATCTGTATGCATTATTTAGAAGTGTACCTATGGCATGGGCATACTTGTAAGGGCATTTCACAGGTATGCTTGTTTGGCAATACCTTAAAATGGAATGTTCTATGTGAAATTTGTAGACACATTTCAGGAACATTTCATTTGAAAGCACTTTTAGTATTTCAATGATAGTTTGTTAGCAAAATGTGTCATTTTCCTGTTCTTTTGGGAGCGGGGAGCAAACCTGAATTTCTGTTATGGCACAAACAAGGATACATTGCTATTGCTACTCTCCCTTTTTTAGCATCCAGCCTGTTGTTCAAATTTCAAATCTCTAGACTGTTTTATGTTTCTTTAGTGGGTAATACTGAAATGCTACTTTTTCTGTTTCATCTGTGAGCAGTTATTTTGTAGTTATGTGTATTATCCTTCTGTTGTCTTTTAGGACACCTAGGACTGTGGCACCCAGGCATCGCAATCCCTGAAAACCATCCTTGAGTGACCTTGAGAATCAGATCATTGTGGAAGCTTTTAGGTAACATTGTGCCTTTCTGCTTGAGAGGGGACATGGAGATATGTCAGGCAGAATACAAATCTGGCAGCAGATAGTTACAGATGGCAATGCAGTAGGCGGCCACAGCAGGACATATGATCAGGTTCATCAAAGGGCCACTGACATGACCTCATCTGCATGGAGGAGAGCAGCTACAGTGACCCATGATCGGATAATGCCAGGACGGCCTGCTACAGAGCCATCACTAACAGCAAATGAAGCGCTTCTGTCCACTATCCAGGAAAGTGCAGTACACCATGTCCTTGGCATTGGTTTTACTGTTTCAGGGAAAACAAGTATGTCCCAGGAGGAGTTTCCAGGTAGGCTTTTGTATCTCAATTGTTAAATACTGTTGTATAGTAAAATATTTACATCAATATGTTAGTTCTGTTTAACAAGAAATTGATTGGGGTGGAATTAAAGATTGCTACAGTATAAAAGTATAGTTAATGGACATATAAAGGGCAAAATGTTTTACACCCTGTGTTACTGTTAATTGTGATGATGTTGGCTTACCTTTTTCTTAACTTCTTCCAGGACCATCTGGCATAGGCAGCATACCATCATCTGCACATGGTAAGCCAAACATTTTTATGTCAGTACTGATGAGCAGTTCAAAGAAATATTTTAGTGTGTGATGCTGATGTCAGGAATGTTACGTGCATTGCTGTACTGTCTGTAATAGTGACACCACTGTTTCTTAGCATATATTGGACTATAATAGTGTATGTATTAAAATTTTTCCTGTGTTTGTTGCTTATTATCACAGGTGACCCTGACAGTGAAAGTGTGGGACTTCTACCACCTGATATCAGCTTCTTTTTCTTACTCACACACACTCACCAACCTTTTGTGTCACCGTAGGCTTCCTGCCCCCCACCCCATAATACCCTGAGCAAGTGATGATAACTGTGCCATATCGTTGTTATCTATTTTTGGATTCAGGGATAAATAAGCTTTGTGTCTGATGCTCAGGGTGTGTAGCTAACTTAGTGCTTAGTGCATCTGCATTAGTGATGTTGAATTGGTAATTGTACCTTTGATTTATATTGATCTTAGAAAGTTAGACGGTTGATAGCATCAAACTTTTTTCCATCATTATTGTTAATGATCTTGTGAGGGTTGTGAAGTCTGAAACTGAAATGTGTATCATTACCTTCAAACTTCTCTCTTCAATGAATTTCCAGTACAAATGTATGGTGCTAAACTGAGGGCATGCAGTGACCATCACTACTTTTGAGAAGTAAGACTGTGTGAATCTTTGATGCCTGAAGCTACTACTAAATAATGGGCACATATACCGTAAGTCAGATAAGTCTCTGCTGTTACATGTTAAGGTTATTTCTTTACAAATCACCCACCTTTCACTTGCTGACACTATCAAGTAACAACATGCAATGATATGCCAATCATTCATATTATTGCACATTAAACTCCAGGTTCAGCACTTACCTTGTAAATCCAGCAGTTGTAACAGATTTAATTCAGGGCTGACTCTGATGCAAGCAGTATACAGCCTTTACATGGGTAGGTAAAGATTGGCATGTGGACATTGCCTGGCGTCAATGTTACTATATGTATGTATGTGCATAGGAGGAAGGTTTAAGGCCTTTAAATGTATTGTCTCTTAGCCAGTGCGAGGACATATTAAGCATGCCTACGTCTGTCTACACCCAGAGCAGAATTGAGACTTCAGCAGCTCAAAGCAGCTCAAACACATGCTCTATGGTATTTCGGATTTGGGCGTGTGCCTCATTATGGCATTTTTCAGCAGGTGTGTGTGCATGTCTGATGGGTGTAATCAGGTATGGTTCCAGTGCATTACCTGCATCCCCCAGTAAATGACCTTGTGGGATATCCCCAACAGTGAACATCTGATACAGTTGGGAGGTGTGTCAGATATGTGAGCTGCGGTAACTGGCTGGGTTGCAAGCACACATGATCAAGATTATTCCCTTGGCATTGCACATGACTTGGCAGTTAATAGAGTGGAAGCCCTTTCTATTTATGTACATCTTTCCCTGTTTTCCATGTGATGACTTAATTTCTACATGTGTACAATCTATGGCACCCAGTACTTCAGGGTAGTGTGCTACAGGGTAGAACTTCAGCACATTTATGGCCCTAGCCTTAGAAGTGCGGAGAAAATATATGTGGTCATTAGTTTGTTGAAGCATTGCATTCAAGAATTGGTGGAGGATCGTGGATGCTGATGCCTGTGACACCCCCAGCATATGCCCTATTGGTCTCTGTAGTTAAAATTCTAAGTGCTACACATACTTTGTTTCCACTGGGATGGGTTTCTCTTGGTTGCCCAGGGTCTGCAGTGAGGAAGAAAGAGGTTGCAGAGTTCCTGTAGTGTGTCTATATCCACCCAGTAGCACTCTACAATTTCCATGTCATGTAGATTGTGATAAGTTAACCAGAGTCTGAAAACTCTTCTCCTTCTTGGCTTTGGTATATTAGTAGCAGCAGCATAGACTTCAGCCTGTTGCACATACATATGAATCAAAGCAACAGCAGCACATAACATTGTTTCTATGTAGACTCCTTGCCATGGTTGTATTCCAATAGGTTTTAGAATTCATAGTAAAAACCAGCACTGAGTCTATGTGATTGCATTATAGCTTGTTGAATATCTCCTCCATTTTGGATTAGTTGATTAGCATAAAATTCAGCCACTTATCCCGTAATTTTCATGCCATAGTGTTTACCTTGTTTGTGCAGCTCTATGCGGGTCTACACACCATGCAGAGCCACTTACTGAATCTAAAACAGTTTGTTACCATGTGCGTGTGGCACCGCACCATGCACACGGTAGAAATGGACTGTGTAGGCTTTATTCAATCTGTCTGTCTTTACAAATAACATTTCAGTTGCATAATTAAATCTGCATGTTTCTGCCGTTTTTTTTTTTTTTGGGAGGGGATTCTTTGTTTAGAACTCTGTTTGCATAAGTGCAGAATTGTGTGTATAACCTTACCTCTAGAATTGTGTTTACAGTTTTCTTTTCAGAGTTCTATCTATAGAATTTTGTGTTATATTTCTATCTGAAAAAAATATTCAGAATTCTTTCTGTATAATTTAATCTAAAGAATTCTACCAGTGAAACATTGTGATAGAATTCTACATTGTGAATTTTTTACATAGAATTCCCTCTGTATAGCTTTATCCATAATATTCTGTTTGCAAAATTTTAACCATAAAAGTAATTTGTTCAGAATTCTACCTGTAATATATATATATATATATATATATATATATATATATATATATATATATATATATATATATATATATATATATATATATATATATATATATATATATATATGGTGGCGACTGGTGACTTCAAATCAAAGGGGGGGGGGCTGCAGGAGACAGTTGAATGGGTGGGGCCAAAGGAAACTGGTGTGACCAACTAAAAAGGGGAGGAACTATGCTCAAAACCACAAAAACTGGGACTTTAATTAAATACGCTGCCCTGAGTGCCTGGAGAGTCCAATCAAGACAAAATGAGGTGTTGAAGAAAAAAATATTTCAATGCATTGCTTACTTAATATCTAGATGCAAACAAAAAGGTTGTGAGGCATGAAAAAATAAATTACTTTTTAACTACATTACTGGAATGTCAGTCAAAATCAAGTATAAAAAACAAGCAGTATTCAACTCAAACCACTTCTCCTTGTACTGCAGTTCTAATTATAATTTATATTCAGCTTTATAAAAGTACCAAGTAACATGCTGAAAGTAGCAATCTCTGTGATACCCCCACTTGTAAAAATGTTTCTTATCCAAAAAAGACCTGCTGCCTGACAACAACTATCTACTTGTTTCATGGGGAAAATGTGGTCAAAGTAAAAAATGAACAGCAAACAAGAAACAAGCTCAAGATAAATTGCTTAAAGGATTACTGCATAGATTATGGACCACACATGATAGATTGGCATTCTGTTTAGCATACGGGTAAAGCCTGCAAATATGACTGCAAGTCTTCAACAAATGTAATGAGCTTCTGAAAATACTGTAATACTGTCATATGCATTTCAATACCTAAGGCTTATATGTTATTTAATTATGTAAATATTCTCTACATGGTAACAACAAAAAGGCTTTCATTGTTAATAATTCTTTAACAGTATGCTTATTAAAGCTTACTTGCATCTTACAATATCAGGCAAGCTTACCAGATGGTCATTAAAGCATTGTTACTTAAACATAGAGCAACAGGCACTGCAGCAAAATGCATTTTCTGAATAATAAGAAGCATAAATCAACAGTATAAAATATGACAGAAAACCAGAACATTCTGCAAAATCAAGAACAGATGAAAAGCCACTGTATTACTTGTGTCTACCTTGGATGGGGGGATACTCTGTACACGTACACTGCATAATTGCTCCTTGCCTTGCTTGGATACATGCAGAGTCACTACACGGGGGATTGAGGTGCAACAAGTATGTTACAATTTGAAATGTCTCTGGCTGACAGTGATGGCCCTGACACATTTGTCATACCTCTTAACCTCAGAGCAAGACACCTGGACAAAGCCATAAATAGAAGTGGGACAAAGACCCAAAAATAAGGACAATTTTTAAACATTGCTCATAAACTTAAAATGATAATAGAATAGTAGGTCTTGCATTAGTATGAGTTTTTTGAAGGGTATGAAATCTGAAACTCAAATGTCTGTCATTATTTTCTAACTTCAGTCTTTAATGGTTTGCCACTAATTTGCCAGAAAACCACAATTTTATGAAACATGGACCAAACATCTGATGCAAAAATATAAAATAGCCACACAATACAGATTGGAACCAGTCAAAGAAGGGACACTTTTTTAAATATTAGTACTGTTAAGTTGAGCAGCTGACAAAATAAGAGAATCTACATGCATTTCTGAAATAAAAATAATCTATAACTCTGATCATTACAATTATTTATTAATTGTAAACCCTGCATATTTTCTTCCAAAATTGCCATTTTGTGGATCGATTATTAGGGGGAGAGCAACATTTTGAGCCAAAGTCTGGGACAGTTGAGAGGTTTGGATATATCTAATTCTATAAAGTGATTTATTTGCACGTACCTCACAACCTCTTAATGCAGGAAATCTGGACAAGGACAAATATATTGGGGGAACATACAGACAGTACTAAAAATTGCTCTTGTATAAACTTAGACAGTTGACAGAATAACAGGTCTTGCTTTAGCATGCATTTTTCTGAAGGGTATGAAGTCTGAAACTCAATGTCTATCATAATTTAGTGACTTCATTCCTAAATGATTTGCCAGAAAACCACAACTTTTTATGAGGAAAAAAACAAAAATAAGAAGCAAAAATCTATTCATTCTTCAAAAATCTGGACAGTAGAGAGGCATAGTTCAGCCAGGGCTGTCTTTGCATTTGCCTCCCTTCCCCCCACACACAATCATGGTCGAATGGGGTCTTCCCTCTGCAGCCTTTCCAATGTCCCATTACTTGGTTATTTCACCCCATTTACCATAAACACTGTAATGTGCATACTGCTTTACTTCTACGATTATTTGGATTTCATTTAAAAGTTTTATTTTACATTTTACAGCACAAACACTAATAGACATCTGCTAAACAAAGCAATGCAGTTTCACAATGAAAATAGACTTAGCATTAAAACTTCTCTGCCCTTGAAACTCACATTCATTGAAACTGCACTGAAACCCACATACAAAGAAAATACATCTGGCCAGTGGAAGATAAAGATTAACTTTAGGTTGTTTTCAAATCATAGGCCTCTTGCACATGAAACATACATGTGTTCTTTGATATGCATTCCTGATGTATTAAATTATATTCCTTGTATAATATAGTACAGTTGTTAGAGGGTGTTTTAAATTTATTGTTTTGAACATTTCTCCAGTAAACAATGAAATAAAATGCATGCATCAATAATGACAAAACTGCCCAATTCAGAATATTTCCATCATAAAGGTCTAACTCAAACTTCTACAATCCACTAGTATCAGTAAATAAGCACAATCTCTGCAGAAATAAACAGCAACTAAATAATTCCACATTAAAGAGATCTGTAACTAATGAAGAGGTTGCTGCTAGCAAACAACTTTATATTTCATTGTTTCATCTACAAGTAACCCAGCCACTGGGGATGCACAAGCCAGTGCATTTCTTTGTGCCGGTCCCAAGCCCGGATATATGGGGAGGATTGCATCAGAAAGGGCATCCGGTGTAAAACTTTGCCAAATTATTCATGCGGACAGCATTAAATATTTACATACCAGATAGTTTGAGGCCCGGGTTAACAATGACCGCCACCAGTACTGTTAGCCAACAGGGTGCTGGCAGAAATGGGGCTACTGTTGGCTGAAGGAGGGGAAGAGGTGAAAGGCATGGCCAAAGGCAGGAATAGAGGAGAAAGGCTAGGACTGTGGGAGTGAGGGTTGGAACTTTGAATGTTGGCAGTATGACTGGTATAGGGAGAGAGCTAGCTGATATGATGGACAGAAGGAAGGTTGGTATAATGTGTGTGCAAGAGACTAGATGGAAGGGGAGTAAGGCTAGGTGTATCGGAGGTGGGTTCAAATTGTTTTATCATGGTGTGAATGGGAGGAGAAATGGCATAGGAGTTATTCTGAAAGAAAAGTATGCCAAGAGTGTTTTGGAGGTGAAAAGAGTGTCTGATAGAGTGATGTTTATGAAACTGGAAATTGATGGTGTAATGATGAATTTTGTTAGTGCATATGCTCCACAAGTTTTGTGTGCAATGGATAAGAAAGAAAAAGTTTGGAGTGAGTTGGATGAAGTGGTGATGACTGTACCCAAGGGTGAGAGAGTGGTGATTGGAGCAGATTTCAATGGGCATGTTGGTGAAGGGAACAGAGGGGATGAGGAAGTGATGGGTAGGTATGGGTTAAACAAAGGAAAGCAGAAGGTCAGATGGTAGTGGATTTTGTGAAAAGGATGGACATGGCTGTGATGAATATGTATTTTAACAAGAGGGAGAGCATTTGCAGCACATGAGCACAAGAAATCTTGAAAAAGCCAAAATTTATTGCAGGGGGGAGACAAAAGCCCAAAAACCAGGGGCACATTTTAGACATTGCTTGTATAACCTTGGAAAGTTACTAGAATAAAATGTTGTGCTACCACCATGCATTGCACTGCCATGTCTTGAACCCAGGACCATGTGCACTACAGCCAGAACAACACACCACTATGGCAAATCATCTGCTCCTTACAAGACAGGAATACTGAAGCTTAAATGGTTATCATTTAGTGAATTCAGTTCTCTCCATACCTCTCAACATCTTAGCACAACACACCTGGACAAAGCCAATAATGGGGGAATACAGTCCCAATAATAGGGACAAATTTCAAATATTGATCTTAAAGACTTATAAAATTGCTAGAATAAAATGTTTTGTGTTACCATGTATTTTATTTTATTTTATTTAACAAATCCGTCTGGACAACAGGTGTCTGTATTTAGTGGAGTCCTGGGGAGAAAAGCTCCAAGAAGTTTTAGTGTAAATACATATGTAATTCTGCGGTGGTGCAGCAGTAGCATTGTTGCCTCCCACCAAGAGGTTCTCCCATTCGATTCTCAGCTAGTGTGCGGAGAGTGCCTTCTGTGTTGGAGTCTGCATGTACTCCCCGCGGGTTGAGTGGTGCTCTGAAAGACATGCGTGAATGGGCGTTCCTTTGTTGAAGATTGGGCATCGAGCTGGCAACTCGGCACCGTGAAAATCTACTGCCAATCATTAGCAGACTGGAGTTCCGCTGTGGCAACCCCTAACCGGGAAAAGCCGAAAGATAATAACAACATAGGTTATTAAAGAGTGACAGTAGAAAGCAATAATAGTAGTTGGATAACAAGCGGTAGAATGTTAACATATAAGGCAAAAAACAGTTAACTGCAGAACAATCTCATAGTACAGTCAGGAGATCACATGTACTTTCTGAAGAATATGAAGTCTGAAATTTAAATGTCTGTCATTATTTAGTGAATTCAAAATCCAGAAAATCAGAGATTTTATAAGGAACAGAACAAAAATATGAGGCAAAAAGCTGAATGCTTTTCACAAGTGGTGGTGGGTAGGGAATTCAGGCCCTTGCCATCTGCACCCAAGGTTGAGGGTTTGAGCCTGAGTTACTCTCTCTAGCCACCAGTTAGTTAACTGGAGCATTTTACACACACACACACACACACACACACACACACACACACACACACACACACAGACAAATACCAGTATCTGAGTGACACACACACACACACACACACACACACACACACACACACACACACACACACACCAGTACCTGAGTGACACACACACACACACCAGTACCTGAGTGACACACACACACAGCAGTACCTGAGTGACACACACACACCATTACCTGAGTGACACACACACACACCAGTACCCACCAGTACCTGAGGAGACAAACACACAGCAGTACCCACCAGTTCCTGAGTGACACACACACACACACACAGCAGTACCTGAGTGACACACACACACACACACACACACACACACACACACACACACACACACACACACACACACACACACAGCAGTACCCACCAGTACCTGAGTGACACACACACACAGCAGTACCCACCAGTACCTGAGTGACACACACACAGCAGTACCCCCTAGTATCTGAGTGACACACACACAGCAGTACCTGAGTGACACACACAGCAGTACCCATCAGTACCTGAGTGACACACACACACACAGCAGTAC
This sequence comes from Protopterus annectens, assembly GCF_019279795.1. NCBI lineage: Eukaryota > Metazoa > Chordata > Ceratodontiformes > Protopteridae > Protopterus > Protopterus annectens. The sequence continues at coordinate 365,025,602 of NC_056741.1, read as the reverse complement.
CCATCAGTTCCTGAGTGATACACATACACACCCTTCATCAGTACACATTAAGCAGTTAATTTACAGAACTTTAAATAGAGGAATCAATTAATCACATGATGTAGCCAGCCTAGTTATTTAAAAAGATATAACTTGTTGCAAAAATAAATTACACTACCTAAACATTTCTAAATAGCATACATTAACTTGAAATACATTACTACATATCTTAACTTAAAACCATTATCCAAATAAATATACTCTATCAGAATGTAGATATTGTTTAAAAATATTATATCAAAGTCTTTCTCTTTGCTTTTTCAATAAGACTGGTTTAAGGCTAACAGCATTATTTAAGCTTGGTTTCACATCTGCCTGTAACCTGATTATCCACTCATATTCTTTTAATTCCAACATATTATTCATATCACCCTTCCTCACTCCTATTTCTACATGCGACATAACTCTAAAAGCAAATTTATGACTTTCTCCCTTTTCTATAATATGTTTACTTACAGCATTTGTTAGTAACTTCCTTCTTATTTCTGACTTATGCTTTAAGTAAACATATTATAGAAAATGAAGTAAGAAGAGTAGTAGGAATAAATACCTAGAGTGGAGGAAGGAGAGAGAGGCAGCTGAGTAGTGAAACAAGAGGCAAATGTATATTAGAAAGAAGAACATATCTGAGAAGAAAAGCAGTAGGGGGTAATACAAGGGGATGGAGGGTAAAGATAGTATAAGAGTGTTAGACACAATTTGTAGAATGTTAGAGACATTAGTTAGACATTGTGATATAGGTTTAGATGGAAGAAGTATATAGGGGAGAGAAGTACAGAAATAAGGGTATGTGTAGGATTTACACTATATACATTGAAGGTGTATAAGTTATGTGAGAAGTATCAAGGGGAAGCTGTTTGGTAATATAGCAAGGTGAAGAAGTATTTAATGAAGAACAGGTTGAATGAGTTTAATAGGATTAGGGGGGCAGAGAGCAATTACATTTCCAATTTTGGGAGAGATGAGAATGGAGCTGGGATTTAAAGAGTTCAAGGTTATTGGTGATTCTTAGTGAGGGGGAAAGAGAGTTCCATTTTTTTGCTAGGGAATAGGATAGCAGACACTGGCCAGCAGGATGTTTTGGTTTGTGAATAGCAAGTTGATTTTGTTGTGCAGATCTTAGGGGACTGTTGGGAGTATAAGAAGGAAGGATGTATGTTAGAGCAGGGCATGCAGTAGGTTTAAAGATTATTTTGTGGGCTGTAGTACGTTGGAGGTAATTGAGGTAGTTGGGAAGCTCTGGCCATTTTAGCATGTGTAGGGAAGAGCAATGGTGGGAGTAGTGTTTAGATTTAGTAGCAAATTTGGAGATTTTGTTGTAGCAGATTTCTAGTTTTGAGGAGATGGAGGATGCAAGGTTGGTTAGAAGAGGGACACCGTATAATAGTGATGGTAGTAAGTAGCTAGTGGCAAGAGTTTGCCTGGTAGAGGGAGAAAGGAATTGAGAGTTTCTGTATAGTAACTCAAGTTTTTGATGGGTGTTTTTATATTTAATTGGACATGAATATCAAATTTTTGCTGTTCATCGATAGTAACACCGAGTAGTTTAGCAAAGGGGACAACTTCAATTAGAGAGTTGGCATTACTGGTAATATTGAAAGATAGTTTGCTAAGGTGCATGTATTTAGAGGGAGAGAAAAGTAGGATTTTGGATTTATTAGCATTAAGGGAGAGGTGGTTATGAGACATCCAGTTCTCAGTGGCTGTAAAGGCAGATTGGGTAATTGCTTGGAGAGCAGGAAGATTAGGAGCAGAGCAGATTAAAGTAGAGTCGTCTGCATACTGTACTATTTTAGTGTTGGGAATGGCTGCATGGAAATCATTAACAAATATATTGAAAAGCACTGGACCCAGTATTGAACCCTGGGGAACCCCGGTTGGGGTAGGAAGGAAGGTTGAGATACTAGTTTTCCATTTCACAGCCTGGGATCTGTCAGAAAGATAACTCTTAAACTAGGTAAGCGAATGCTGATCGAGATTGAGGTTAGACAGGTGAGTTAGAAGGTGGGAGTGAGAAACAGTGTTGAAAGCCTTCAAAAGATCTAGAAAGGCAGTAGATACAATTTCTCCAGAGTCCCGAGCATGGTTTACTATGTCTAAAAATGAGAGGAGAGCAGTTATTGTACTATGGCTGGGGCGGAAGCCATGTTAAGTTGGGGTAAGGAGGTGGTTACTGATGAGGAAGGGCATAAGTTGGTGGTGGATGCATTTTTCTAGAATTTTTGATATTGGGGAGAGAATGGCTATTGGACGGAAATTAGAGATGTTATTGTTTTTGCCTTCTTTGTGAAGAGGTAGGATATAGGCAGCACGCCACAATTTGGGGATGTAAGATTCATGAATGGATCGGTTAATGAGAATGCTAATGGGGATGCAAGCTTTAGAAAGAGTGAAGGGATATTGTCAGGGGCATTGGAGCAAGGCTTGAGTTTAGTGAGAAGCTTTAGAAAGTGTGAGGGGATATTGTCAGGGGCATTGGAGCAAGGCTTGAGTTTAGTGAGAAGCTTTAGAAAGTGTGAGGGGATATTGTCAGGAGCATTGGAGCAAGGCTTGAGTTTAGTGAGAAGCTTTAGAAAGTGTGGGGGGATATTGTCAGGGGCATTGGAGCAAGGCTTGAGTTTAGTGAGAAGCTTTAGAAAGTGTGGGGGGATATTGTCAGGGGCATTGGAGCAAGGCTTGAGTTTAGTGAGAAGCTTTAGAAAGTGTGAGGGGATATTGTCAGGGGCATTGGAGCAAAGCTTGAGTTTAGTGAGAAGCTTTAGAAAGTGTGAGGGATATTGTCAGGGGCATTGGAGCAAGGCTTGAGTTTAGTGAGAAGCTTTTTGATGTGAGAGATAGAGATGGGTTTTAGATGGAAAATAGGGGGAGGTGTGGGAGAGGGAAATTGAGTAGGGGAAGGGAATGTAGGGTTGAGTAGAGGGGAGGAGATATTATTGGGGAAGGTCTTAGTGAGTTCAGCTATGGAGCTGGTAAAGAAGGAGTTGAATTGGATGGCAATTTCTATGTGTGTTAAATTATTATCTGGACAGGGATTGTTTTTAATACCTGGGTACAGGGGAGAGTGCATGGAGTTCCAGAATTGTTTAGGGTTTTTTGAATAGGTAGAGTGTAGTTTAATGTAGTAGGATTTTTTTGTCTTTTCTAATAAGCTTATTGGTTAGGTTATGGAGTTGCTTGTATTTGAGGAGGGTGTCAGGGAGTTTATTCTGATTGTGAAATTTCCAAGTCTTGTCTCTTTGTTGCATAAGAGATTTAGTATCTTTAGTTAGCCATGGGGCAGAGTAAGGTTTTATACGTTTGGTTCTAGGAGGTGCTTGGGCATTTAGAATGTCTAGGAAGGTAGTATTAAAGGAATGTACAGCTTCATCTAGGGGAAGAGATTTAAGATTGTCCCAGTTGGTTTGTTTAAGTGTTTCGGAGAATATAGAAGGGTTGAAGTATTTGAGATTACGAGTATAGGTAAATTGTGTTGATGAGGGGAGGAGTGGGTAGCTTAGAGAATGGAAGCTGGGAGATGGTCACTCAAGGTGTTTGGTAGGATAGCAGAGTGAGGCATCTTATTTGGGTGGGAGGCTAAGATCCAGTCCAGGGTGGACCCTGGGGGTTGATTTTATTAGGTCTGGTAATGCCATCTATTAGTTGAATGAAGTTGAGTAGATTAATAGATAAAGAGGGATTATTGTTATTAATTTTGTTCCAGTCTATATTCACATCTCCTAATATGTATGTCTCTAGTTTAATATTAGTTGAGGACCATAGTAGAATGTTTTCAAGAGTAGGGATATTATTTCCAGGGGGAATGTAGATGCTCATAATGCAAATACTTTTGTAGTTATTCAATTTGAGTATCCCTATGACTATTTCAGCATTGCAAAATTGAGGAATGGGGTTTTGGTAAGGACTGAGATTAAGCAGGCTGTTATAGATTAATGCTACTCCTCCTCCTTTTTTGATTTGGCGGTCGCATCTAAGTGCTTGAAAGCCAGGGGGAAGGATCCCAGAGTCAGTGATGTGGGGCTTTAACCATGTCTTGGAGAGTGATGCTATGTCTGGAAGAGTATGGTTAAGCCAGGCATGGAAGAGAGTAATTTTATTTTTTAAACTCTGGGTATTGATTGTAACTAGCTTAAAGAATTTAAGGTTGGAGGTATAGGGTGAGGTAGGGGAAGAAAGGTTAGTAGTAGTCTGAGAACCAGGGTTAGGGTGTATGTCTTCTGCTAGGAAAAGTAGGATAGAGGAAGAAGAGAGCAGGATCTTTGAATTACTTATAGTAGCTTGTGGAAAGAATATTTTTCCTTTGGGAGTATGGAGTTTAATAGAGCATGAATGTTTCACTTTCGGAGAATCAGCTTCCAGTGAAGTGGACTTTCAGAAAGGTGAGCTTTTGAACTAACGGCCTCAGCGAACTACCATTCAGTAAAGTGTGAATTTGGTAGGAAGAAGTAGAGCCATATATACATATATATGTGTGTATATACATATTTTATTTATATACGTTTATATATGTATAGCCTACATATAATGTTATATATTATACACAGAAACAGAGAAAGTGAGCAATTTAGTGTGTGTGTGTGTGTGTGTGTGTGTGTGTGTGTGTGTGTGTGTGTGTGTGTGTGTGTGTGTGTGTGTGTGTGTGTATCTGTATGAATACAGAAATGCACACATGCATTTCTCTCTCTCACAGTATATATATATATATATATATATATATATATATATATATATATATATATATATATATATATATATATATATATATATAGAGCACAAAAATAATTTCCAGCACCACCAACCATTCAGTAAATAACCAACATTTCAAAACGACAGTATATATCTGCCAAGTATCCTTTATTGGCCGACAAACAGTGTGAATAAACAACTGCAAACCGCTTTCACCCCTTAGGCGTCACCAGTGGAATAGTACGTTATACAACATCCGCTCCCTCAATATATAGCCCAGATTAAAGGAACAGATCCATTTAAAGGCACAAATCAATTTAAAATAACAACGAGGTGAGTTAATACATTTATCAAACAGCAAGACTTATTTAATAAATAATAACATATAACAGAAATAAACACTCACTTGGTTTGATTACAAAAAAATACCGCTCGACAGTTTGGCATATAAAGCTATTGAGAGCATATTTAGATGCAGTGATAGCGCCAAGGCGGCTACAGGTTTACGTAGAACCCAGTTTGGGTAAAGAAAATAAAGATTTTTTTTTTAAATAGTGCTTGATTTAGAACACTGCTTAGAAATTATTCATTTAACTGTTAATTTCTTATGAAGAAACATTAGTGGATATAAAATCTAAAGTAGATGGCTGTTTGGATGTGATACAAAGTTATGGAGAAAAGGTTGAATACAGGGGCTTATACAATAAGTATATGGAGGAAACTAAAGTGTTTGAGACTGAACTGAAGAACAAAAATTAAAGAAATTTAACAGAGACCGAATGACTTTAAAAATGATAAGACATATACTTGGAAACAACAGATAAGGGCGGTTAGATTCAGTGACACTACTAATAAATCAAGGCGAATAAAATGGAAAAGAAGTAGGTCTGTTTTGAAATCTACTCGTAACATGGACAATATTGAATCTAGCACTTCAGAAATGTCATCCAATGCCTTCAGCATGGATACAGATAATGATGCAGTGGATTTGGTTGAAATAGAATCACCGATACATAAAAAGTCAAATCAAAAGGTGGCCCTTTAGAAGAGGTGGCAGAAAACATAATAAACAGAACGTCTACAGAGATGGAAGAGATGTTTAGGAATTTGATGGAGAAGAAGTGAAAGATGATGGACTTATAGTAAATTGAACAAAGTACCATTTAAGTGATGATGAAAAGGCAGTTTTGAATAAAGGTTTAAATTATGTGCCATCTTATTTCCAGTCTCAGTATGATATTTGTATGGATTTAAAAAAACTTTTGTAGAAATTTGAATTTAAAGTATTTTTTTTCAAATGAAGGGTGATGTTTCTAACATAGTATCTGGCTTTAAGTTTAGAAAAGGAACTTTTGTACCCCCTTATCATCCTAGGGTGAAAGTATTTGAGGATAGTGTGTTATTTGAACTACATAACAACCAGAATGATATATTTAAACACCATGGGAATAATTTGACTGGAAAGGAGAGAGAGGCCCTTAAAAAACTAATGGAAAATAAGAATTTAGTGATACTAAAGGCAGATAAGGGTGGGGCAATAGTGATTTGGGACACAAGTGAATACATTAAAGAGGTTCAAAAACAGTTGAAAGATGGCAGGTTTTATTATAAACT
>NC_056741.1:364984266-365014266 GCF_019279795.1 Protopterus annectens | reverse complement strand
TAAATAGAGAATGTACAAAAAATTGAGAAACTAAAACATGTCCTTTCAGGATCTTTACATTAACTCCCTTGACACTAGCCTCAAATTTACCCCACATCACCTTGGTAATGGGTGGTTAACCCTAACCCTTCTCCAAGCCTGACTCTACACCTTACCTTAAAAAAACCTTCCTGTAACACTGCCACTACACAAGATAGACACAGTCACACAAACATGCACAAACACACACTTCAAATACTACATCTATCCCATTACCTAACCTCGACCCTAACCTTAAAATACACATAAACATACAAAACCTATCTCCTCACCTTTTCCCTAACTCTAACCCTCAAACACACGCACACTCGGACCCCCTCCACTCTCTTGACAAAATCTACATTTTGAATGTTCATCTATCCATACGTTCTGCACTAAACATACCCTTAGCATTTGTTGACTAAATATTTATACTTATATATATTGATATTTCTTTACTGGGAAAGTCCAACTGGGTACAGCTTCCTTCTATTTCAGTGGAGGCCCAGGGAGAAAAGATCCAAGGTAAAAATGTAAAACAATCAATATTTACAATAACAAATTTTATAATGTAGTTTCAGTGAATCATAGTATAGCAGTCAATATAATAAGATTTGTATTGATTTTCAAAAACATTAATATTAATGTTCAAGGCCTCAGGCTCAACAAGTTTAGAGGTGACTGTAAATTGGGAGCTATTATAGATTCCCCCAAGACATCAACATCTTGCAGAAGACTTTAACACAGATAAATAACTGTGGTCAAAGCCATAATCTAATTCAATGCCTAAAAATACATGATGTCTTTTGGGAAACTGTCAGCCCAAGTTAATTACTGTGATGATAAAACATCCCTAAGAGTTGACCCAGTAGTAAGGGATCTAGGAACATATGTAAACAGCAATCTGGCCTTTGATCAACATGTAGCTAAGATAATAAGAAAAATATCTATGTCACACCATTTATAGGTAAGGGTAAGGCATCCTGGTCCAAATAAGTTACAGTGCCACTCACTCAACCCTTATCAGACTATCATCGAATACAATGTCCCATGTGGCATGCATCTAAGCACACACTTGCAAGAGTTGGAATGCCCAAAAAGGTTTCTCACCAGGAGAATTCAGGGCATGAATACCCTGTCCCCTGTCCTACTTTCATCGTCTAAAGACTCTGTCACTGTAGTTAGCTTTCTACAGGTTGCTGAAAGGGGTTCTTTGCCTGGCTTCCTCAGACCAAGCCCTGATGGATATGTTGCACATGTGCAAAACAAACAGCACAAGAAACACATTGACTAGTGTCAGTAAGAAAAGTTTTATCCTAACAACCCCACCTACAAATCCTTAGATACCTCCCTACCAATATGCCACACCCATATAGAAACCCATGATATTTGGGGACCCAAATGCTTTAGGGTGCATTGCTAGGCTTTTAAGAGCCTAGTGGTCATTAGCCTAGTTGCAATCTATGAACAAGTGTTGTGTTGAGAATTTACAGATAGAAGAGTGGTGTATAAGATAGATAGGAGTATTTTAGGAAATACATGAGTGAATTATTGGTACAGCGGATAGCGTTATTCCCTCACATCAAGGGGTTCTGTGGTTCGATTCTCAGTTGGGGTGCCTTCTTTGTGGAGTCTACCCATCCTCCCTGTGTTCACATGGGTTTACTCCCACATGACAAAGACATACATTAGGTGAATTGGACACTCTGAATTGGCCTTAGGTGTGAGCATGTGTGCAAGTGTGTGGTATGGAAGAACATCAGTGACAAGGCTAGCCACCTTGTGGTGTGAACCTTGGCTCTAGATGATTATCACTTCTGAAGTAACACCCTGACCCCATGTGAGAAAATGGGAAAAGGGGTTGTAGATGGACGAATTTGAGGAGATAAGCAGGTTAAGTGTTAACAGAGAAGTAGCAATGGAATAGCAATTGTTTTTGTCCTAATTAGAAATGGGTATAGTAGTTTAAGTACTACAATAATGTGAAGTAATAGATGTGGATAAGCAGTTTAAGTGATTTATTGTTTAATGGGCAGTATAAGAAGGTGAATGAAGGATTTTGGGATAAGCTATGTCCCAGATGAAAAGCAAGGACAAGGCCAGAGGCAGAAAGAAAGTATTTTAGCAATGGTTTGAAAATATGAAGATGTGAGATAGACCTGACTGATGTAAGAATTTTATTCCAAGTTCTAGTCTCATTATTGGAATAGAGACTGACCCAAACAGCCGTTTGTGGTTTGTAAATGGTGAGTAGTTGTTTATCCCTTAAACAAAGTTGATGGTTTGGTAGATAGTATTACAATATGAGGTTAATTCATGGGTATGCAAATGGGGTATAAATTATTTTATTGGTTAAAATGAGCTGGGTATAAGATAGGTGGTGAGAAAGTTTGAACTACTTAAGTGATTTTAGTGCTAAACAGTGGTGTGTCTTTTTTTTTTTTTTTTTTTTTTTGAGAAGCAAATCTGGCAACTTTGTTGCAGTACTGTTCATGTTTAGAACTAGTAGGTTGGTCAGGATAGGGGCACCATATAGGACAAAGGGTAAGAGGTGGTAGAGTTACCTTGGCTTTGTTTGTAATACCTAGTTCTTAATAGGTTTTCTTGATGCTGCTGCAGATAGGTAAACCAAATTTAAGAATTTCATCAATTGTCACTCCGAGTGGTTTTCTATGTGAGGTAACTTCAATCAGGGTATTATTTAAGGAACACATTTTAAAAGTTTTTTTTTCATGGAAATGGGATTTTGGAAAATGAGAAGTAATTTAGTTTTTGGGGGGATTAAGTAGCAGGTGATTGTCTTGTAGCCAACTTTCAAAAGAGTTAAAGGCTTTTGAGTAATTCTGTGAAGATGTATAAGGCTATCTGTAGTGCATATTAGGGTATTATCATCAGTGTTTTGTATGAGGGAAGCTTGCTGAGAGGATTTATGTAAATTTATGTAGATTGTTAGTGAATGTATTGAAGACTGGAGGACCTAAACAGATCTCTGCGGCACATCAGTATTAACTGGAAGGAAGAAAGGGAGAAAAGGTGGAAAGCCATTTAACAGACTGGTAGCTATCAGTTACGCATCCTTCTCAACTGCCAAGATTTTTGCAGAATGTCCAGATTTTGACCTCATATTTTTTGGTCTGTTCCTCATAAAAGTTGTGCTTTTCTGACAGATCACTAAGGGTTGAAGTCACTAAATAATTACATAGATTTGAGTTTCAGACTTCATACCCTTCCGAAAAATGCACTCTAACACAAATCCTGTTATTCTACTAACTTTTTATATGAGCAATATTTAAACTCTGTCAATGTTTTGGGACCTTTATCCCCCCATTATTTTAAGTTTTGCCAAAAAGAGGTTGAGAGGTATGTGATAGCCATAGGAAAGACAGTTGACAGAGGAGTGTTTAGTGAAATATTAGATTAAAAGTTTTAGAGAGATGAAGGAAACAAAGTTGCCTTTGTGTCTGTCTTTATCAATAGTATCTGTGAAGGTTAATAAGGCCATGGTAGTGCTATGGGCAGGTCTAAAACCAGGCTCAGTGGGGGTCAAGAGCTTTTCCTGAAGGATGTGTTCAAGTATTTGTATGTGAATGCAGTTCTCAAGAAATTTTAGCAAAGGGGATAAGATGGCAGTTGGTCTAAAATTAATTATATCAGTTGAGGTTCCTCTTTTATGAAGGGGAATGATGAAGATTTTTTTCCACAGGGAAGGAACATGTGATTGCTTGATAGAGCTATTAATAAGGACAGACAAAGGATACAGGATAGGATGTGTGTGTGTGTGTGTGTGTGTGTGTGTGTGTGTGTGTGTGTGTGTGTGTGTGTGTGTGTGTGTGTGTGTGTGTGTGTGTGTGTTAGACATAGCAATACAGCGCCACCTACTGACCGCTGTGGTGCTAGGGCAGTATGGGAGGAAGATGATCCTACACAACTGTTTGGAGCGGAGAAGGCCACACCTATTTTCTATATAAGGTTTGTCCTGGGAGAAATGGGGTAAATTTGTTTGCAGAAACACAACTACTTAGAAAAGACATTGGCTTCCCTATGTGAGGGCAATTTTGTATCTCAGGATCTTGGATGATTTATGACAAAAAGGTGTAGAGGATTAACTTGTTTGTGTGAATACAACCAGCATGAATTAGACTATGAGCTGCAAGATGTTACTTTTTATGACACTTTTGAGTTAACATGCATTGATGCAAAGTTTTGTTTGTTCATTTCATTTTGTACGTATATAAAGCAGACTTAAATATTAATAGAGTCCATAGGTTATTGAATGCCCTGCACTGGTGGTTGTGTCTGGCAATGTTTAGTCTACATGTAAAAAACATACTGTTTTTGGTCTATATATTGCTGACTCCAACTGCAGTCTCATTTTCCCCATGTGTAGAAAAGAGACTCTCATTTGTGCTGTGACTAATCAGTGAAAAAAAAGGAAATGTTTCTGAGTTACTGTGATTCTAATAACAGCAAAGTTCAGAGCACTATATTCTAAAGAAGTACTGTTAATTGGATTCTTAAATGACTATTAAGCAGAATGAGAGGTTGATTTCTTTACCACACCTAAAGGCAGACAGGGACAAAAGCAGAAGGTGTTCTTTGAGAGGAGGGTTACTTTTCATAGGCATCATGCGAACTTATAAAAGCTGCCCATGCATTTCCAAAGCAAAGGTACAATTCATACAGGCCACTTACGCTAATGTGCTGGGCAAAAATAAGTGTAAGCAAATAAAGTCATAATAAGATGTAAATGAGAAGTGATGTAAAATGGCGTAGACTACTGAGGCCTTCTCCCACCTATTTGTGATACATAGTCACAGTTTGCACATTTCTATAGGTGGATTGGACACTCCAAATTGGCCCTAGGTGTGAGTGTATGCGTGTGCCTTCTGTGGAAGGTTGGGCACTGGGCTGGCACCTCGGCACTGTAAAACTCCACTGCCAATCATGAGCGGACAGGTGATCCGCTGTGGCGACCCCTAACTGGGAAAAAGCTGAAAGAAGAAGAAGAAGTCACAGTTTGTACATTTCTACTCCTTCCGTACATTCAATAGAAATTCAGAGTCTTGCCTATTTTATCTACTTTAACATCTGCGATGATGCTGTCACTTGCTGCTAGCCTAGCTATTTCTTGGTGTTAACTGCTTATATTGGCTGAGCCAAAACCTCTTCATCCCAACAGCATTCACCAGCCCAGAAGGCAAAAATATAGGTGGAGAATAACGCACTATAATTTTGACAGTCAGGAGATATGTGATAAGTTCAGAGTAGACAAGGATATTGTATGGGTCTTAGTAAGTATGTATGGCTACCACAGGGGCACCAGAGGATGCATGGCCTTGCTATCCCTGTGGCTATAAAGGTATGTATATCCCTCATAATACTTGTCATGGGGAACTTCTCGAGACAGACTGAGGACACTTTGCATATTTGATAGGCTTCTGCCTGATGAATATTTCAGAAGTTCCTAGATGTATTCTTGACATATGTGGACCAATGCATCTATTTCCCAGAACCACTTCAGCACTGAGCCCAGACTATGCAGGACTTTTACAGGGTGGCATGCTTCTCTAAGGTACTCAGTGTGATAGACTACACCCATGTTGCAGTTAGGGCCCCATCTGGTTCACAAAGCAGGCCAGTACCACAATAGGAAAGGATACCATTCTATCAATTGTCAGATAGTGTGTGGTGCTTGGGGTGCATCATAAATGTCCCTGTCCAGAATCCTGGCAGTAGACATGATTCCTATATCTGGCAAACTTGCTTACTCTATAAGCTTTCCCTGCATGGTAGGATGTCTAGCAGTCATCTTGTTGATATGTGGAAGAATATTTTTTTTCTTTTTCTCTTTAAGTATTTATTCATGGTAAAAGATATTGCTGAATACTAAACAACTTTTTATTTGTTTTGTCTCCCCACATTTTTCTCTCTCTCTCTCTTTTTCTTTTTTCCTTTCAGGTAATGCTGGATATCCACAAGAGCCATGACTCATGACACCAGTGACAATCCTAAGTGGAGTTGCTGAAGAGACTTAGAACACATCCCTGTCCCAGACCCATATTGTTACTGAGACAGGGTTTGGCCTATTGGATAGTGATTTTAGGTTCTCTGATGAGTCTAGGGGTGCCCTTCAGTATGACCTAGCTACTGAGTGCAGGATATTTACTGCAAGTTGTGTTCTGCACAACATGATCATGCATTAGCCTGGTGATGAAGTGAGCCATGCTGTCATTGCAGCTCCCATTTCCAGTACTACTATAACTAATGTTGACCATCTGACAGCAGTAGTAAGGGACTCCATGGGGCAGGCGTGTGCACAGCATACAGCTGTGCAGATAAAGAGGTGGTGTCTAATTCAGAACTATGGACCATGACATTTAGATTAGTGCATCCTTTCTTGTAAAAACACACAGAGTATAATAGATGCATACAGTGATAGCTATGGGTTATGCTGTGTGATGCATGGCCTACTGTCACTGTTCATCACACATTCCTTCTCATCTTTAAAAAATATATATTTTTTTATTTTAGAACAGGTATTATTATTTGTAAAACTCATGACTGAGTGCTCAGTGACTCTCATTCAGTGATGTAAGTCATCATATAAGGAATAATCACATTTTTAACTGTTTTGCACAATACATTCCAGTGAGAGGTGTACCTAAGTATGCACATACTGAATGTCCTGAAGTGGTACAATTAGTAAAAGTGTTACTTCAGTATTTGACATGAGTTCATACCCTGCAAGTCAATGAAAACATATATTTTTTTATTTTACACATTATTTCCTCATTTTCCTCAGCTTGAAGTATGTTGTATGTTAAAGTACTGCACATCAAATTATTTCATTTTGTTATCCACAATAATTTGTGGTCTCTGAAACAAAGACATAATTTCTGCAGTGGTAAGGGTGAAGTGGCAGCAGTATTTGTTTACGTAGCAGGATACTAATTTTCATCTTTAATTTCACTTTAGTATTTCCCTGGATGCTTGTGTACTACTATTCTTAAGTTGTAGGTAATTCCCAGGTGTAGCAATGATAATGCATAGAGCATTAATGGCGTTAATCACTATAACCTAATGTTGTGACATACAGCTTTCTTTCCAAAGTTCAATAAGGTTTTAACCAATACCATTAGAGGAATGAAACGAATACAGTTGAAAAGCATAATACGTTTCCCTTTATGTGTGTGTGTGTGTTGTTTCTTTTCTTTTGCTTTATTTAATTACTTATTCCCTTTGAGTTAAGCATTGATGTGTGTGTGAAGGTCAATTGTAAGTAACAGAAATGTTACACTTGAGTCACAGTAGGTCAGGGTCAAATTATGTATTTATTATTTATTTATATTTGCTTTTGTTAACCAGGAAAGTCCACTGGGCTGGTATGAGCCCATTTTCAGTCGAGGCCCAGGAAAAGCTCCAAAAAGAATATACATAATAAAGAATTTGTTTAGAGAGTTAATAACAGCATTTAACAATATACAAGAGTAATAACAGCATTTAACAATATACAATAGTAATAATATAGGAGTCAGAAGTGACACAGTAACATAGGCGATGTATAGCAACATTTTGTGGAAGACTTGGATGCTTGGCAGGTATTCAATGGGACAGACAGATAATGATAATCTGCACTTACATGATTTTTTACACACCATGTGAGGCAGGGTGAGCCACACTGTGCTGTGATTAAGGGTGAATACGCAATAGGGAGAGTGAAGAAGAGTGTGGGTATCTGAGAGATGAGTCAAGTCAGGAATCAGGTTACTGAGGAATTGGAGATAGTGCAAGGGCATAGCCAATGAGAGGAGAAATGTTGGTGAAGGGATTTTTTGAATAATGGGGCATTATTTATAGTCCAGAAAGAAGGTGGAAGGGCATTCCAGAGTTTAGCTACAGTGAAAGAGTAAAGGTATTGGCCTACGGGGAGTTTAGGTCTCTTAACTTGGATAAGTGATTGATTTTCAGATCTTAGAGATCAGTTTGGTTGATAAAGAGTCAGAAGTGAAGCAAGGGCTGGACATTTGAAGGCATTATAGATGAATTTATGTACTGTAACTAGTTGTATGTATGTGAGGTGTTGTGGGAGTTCTAGCCAGTTCAGGGATTGTAATGAGTGACAGTGGTGGGAGGAATGTTTTGCTCCAATGTGTTTGCTCAAATGTGTCATTCACATCTCATAAAGATCATATAGATGACGGTGCAAGTGATTTTAAAGAAGGACTGTCATGAGAGCTGGATAGTGAGTTGGTCCACTGTTGTGAACTACTAAATGCAGGTGATCATACAGGCAATGATCTCAGAGTGCTGTGGGACTGGATCCTCAAATAACAGTTTCTGGTATAGATAAATGCTGATGTAACCTGCATGAACTCCCTACTAATTGCAATACTTTCTTGAAAAGTACTTGTACTCTCACATGATCTGCCCTCAAATGTCCAGACAGTGGCCTTTCTTCCCCTTCCAAGACTGACTCCAACTTGAGTCTACTAAGTACTAACTAGTGTACAAATGGAGGTGACCACAGATGCTTGGTGTGTCACCATACTATGTATCAGTGTGATTATGGTACTATCCCGAGTATCTGCCATTTCCGTGTAGTGCTGGAAATCCTCTTGTATACCCTTGAGGACTCAGACCATTTCCAGATGACTCACTGTGGCAGTGCTCTGTACATTAATAATGTCACATCACAATTACTGCTGGGCAGCCAATGCTTTATGTGTTTCCTGGGGTACATGTGAAAAATTCCTGTGCCTGGTGTCATTGTGCACACTGTTACCTCTAAATGTCTGCGATTACCCTGGAAGTGATCATCCAGGTTTGAAGATACTGATGTACAGATGCATTGCTTTTTTTTCCTGTAGAAGTATGAGGTTTGTGGGGCATGAAATCTTGCATTAGTCTTGGCAATGCATGCTACTTTCTTCAGACTGCCTGATAAATATAACTATGTAATCATCATCATCATCTCAAGCAGCCATTCTGATGCTGATATCCTCTGAATTTATTGGTATGGCAGAACTGTTTGTTTCATCTGCTGACCCTGTAAATAAATTATTTGCAAACATTACCAATAAAGAAGTAGCATACATTACTGTATGCTGAGTAAGGAGGTATGGAGGGCACTGTCATGCACACTGCCTTCATTGTTATTATGTGCAGAAGTGAAGTGATCATCTGTTAACAGTAACTGTTATTTGTTTAATGCAATCCTTGCATGTCACCATAAAATTATATGCTACCGCTTCCTTAACTGATGTGTGCTGCTGCAGCAGACATTGGTAATAGCCAGTATCCACAACCCCCTCTAATTATTTCAATCCCATCATCTTCTGTATCAAAATCATCCAGGCAAATGGAGAGAAGGTATTTCTCATTTGGTGTTAAAGGCATAAGTGGTACCCCCCCCCCCGTACTAGTACGGCAATTGCATTCTGCCTCGGCTTGGCTCTAGCATGCCCTACCATAAAATTTGCCCTCTTACACTGTGTTAATGTGCAGTTCCTTCCACCACTTGCATTTGTATCCATAACTACTTGATTTCAGGCCTTTGATCTCTCATCTTACCATTGTAACCAGGCTTGCACTTATAACATCAGTTATTCTCTAACTTGACAATCTTTAAAAAATGCAAAATGGTTTTGCAAAACCCAGAAGCATAATTCTTGTCCATCCAACAGCATCTGGAACACATTGTCAATTCAAGTCAGTCAACATTTGCTAAAATTGACACTGACACACACACAAATATTTATTTATGAATAAATAAATAAACACAAGCCCCCTCAAGAAATATTCATGGTGATGATATACTGTAGGAGGATTGTATAAATAAATTATTCATTCCTAACATTCAGGTGTAAAGCTCGGAACAATAAGGCGTGGCAACAGTAGCAGGTATAAGGTAAAATCCTTTTGATTTTATTAATGACGTTTATCCAGCATATAAGTGAAATGTGAATGTATTCCTTTAAAAAACAACATGTAGGTGATAAAGCATTTAGGGTAAAACCAAACTTGCCAGTAATAGCAGTGCCAGGTCTAATCCCCCTGCTTGTTAACTGGGCTTGGTTAGGGTAATGTCGCACCCCAGAAGCAGTGGATCTAAGCCTGTGAACCACAGACATTCTGATACTGCTACTTCTAATGATGGCAATACCTTTGAAGGCACAAGGCCACTGTCTAAGATGGTTGACAAAGAGACCATGATAATGCTCTACCTTCTGAATGATTCATATCTGGATAAGATTCAGGCCTGGAACAAAACAAGACATCCAGTAGGAGTTGAGTGCACACCTGTCATCCCTGACAGGGATCACCCTGTCTGGCCCGCAGTACCAGAATAGGTCCGATGACCTACAGAAGAAATGCCTGACCAGCTGGAGTGGGTATATCAAGTGACAGTGACAATGACCAGAGATCTACATTAAGTATTTCTTATTTATTTATTTATTTATTTATTTATCTATTCATTTATTTTTAATCATATCAAGCACAGGTTTAAAAGATAAAATATAAAACAGTTAAATAGATGAAGACAAATGGTAAAAGAAATATGTGTAACTGCAAATATTAATCTGTATGTAATTATAATGTATGATAAAGCACAAATATATATATATATATATATATATATATATATATATATATATATATATATATAAAATGTGTTTACAATATTTTTCATGTATATAAATGTATGTATTTACACATAAACATAAAAAATATTTGCATTGCCACATACATTTCATGTGCAGTAGATATTACCCTAATTAGTAATTGAAATACATGCATACCGTTTTTGTAAAGAATTTTGTAATGATTTCTTCCACAGTATGAAATGAAATGCAGCTACAAGATGGCTGAACTCAGGCACTACACCATAGCCAGAGTGGAGGTTTTGGGTGGGAGGTGGAGGCTGCAGTATCAAATGAATGAACAACACATGACAGATGACTAGTTGTATTACATCTGTATACATTCCTAAGCAATCCCCTTACATACTTACACTTATTAAGCAGAAAATTATCAAAGCAAACAATATTTTCACAAAGTATATAAATTCATAGTTTCATAGGTGTGGACTTGGCTAACAACCACTGAAGCCTTTTTAAGCCTGGCCACATATCCCACATTTCTGACAAGTTCTGGTACCCTAAGTATTGTAAGTAGGGCTTAGGAGTTGAAACATTTACAAGCAGAGGCTTTGGAGATTAACTGTTTACAAGATGCCTGTGTTCATCAGAGACATAGGTACTAAACCAGGGGTGAATATTCAGTTCCTCATCACCTTGTCCAGGCCACACATGAAGTGGATGATGGAGAAAATTTGCCTCACATGCATGAGGAGCCAGTTCAAGAGAAGGGGCAATTTATTTTTATTTATTTTTTTATTTTACATTTGTTGACCGATTGGATACATGTCCATTTTTAGTGGCGGCCTGGGTAGAAAAGCTCCACTTAACAAAAACAGAAAAGTTAATACATTTAAAAATTTTAAACACAAGATACAAACAGATACAATCTGTCAATTTATACAGTCATATATTTGTAACGTAGCATAAGTAGATTGCTAAAAAGCAGTTCAGGAAAGAAGCACTTATTTTAGGGGTGCTGCCAGTCAGGGTTTGAACAAGGGCAAAGCCAGTGTGATTTTAAAGTATTTTTTGAGGCCTTTTTTAAATAGAGGTAGTGATGATTCCTGGGTAAGGTCCGCAGGAAGTAGATTCCAAGTTTTATCAATAGAGTTGGCAAACAGAGCATCTCCTGCAGAGTTGTTGGATTTTTGGCTCAGTACCATTAGTTTATTAGATGAGTGTAATGGCCTGATGGCACGCTGGGGGCTGATAATATTTTTGAGGGCAGGCGTATTTTCAGGTTGGTTGAGGACTTTGTGCGTTACTATGAGCTGGTTGAACTGCAGAAGGGTAGGAAATTCTAGCCATCCTAGAAGATTTAGGTTTTGATAATGATGAGTCCTATATGACATGCCAGTAGCGAATCTAGCTATGTGGTTGGAACAGCAGAATAGTTACAGAGATCAGTTTTGGTCAGGTTGGTGAATACAGGGGAGGAATAAAGAAGGGTAGAGAGAAGATGGGAACATGCAATAGCAGAATAGCAGCCCTAGCAAGAGGGGTGAAGAAAGGTTTAAGCTTGTACATGTAGCCAAGTTTTTTGTTAATTGACTTAATAGTATGGTTAACATCTTCTTCTTCTTCTTTAGGCTGCTCCCATTAGGGGTCGCCACAGCAGATCATCTGTTTCCATTTCTTCCTGTCCTCTGCATCTTGTTCTGTCACACCAACCACCTGCATGTCCTCTCTCACCACATCCATAAACCTTATCTTAGGCCTCCCTCTTTTCCTGTTACCTGGCAGCTTCATCCTTAGCATCTTTTTCCCAATATACTCTGCATCCCTCCTCAGCACATGCCCAAACCAATGTAATCTTGCCTCCTTGGCTTTGTCTCCAAACCTTCCAACCTGGGCTGACCCTCTAATATACTTATTCCTAATCCTGTCCAGCCTTGTCACACCCAGTGCAAATCTTAACAACTTCAACTCTGCCACGTCAAGCTCTGACTCCTGCCATTTTGTCAGTGCCACTGTCTCCAACCCATATAACATAGCTGGTCTCATTACCCTCTTGTAAACCTTCCCTTTCACTCTTACTGGTACTCGTCTGTCACAAATCACTCCTGACACTCTTCTCCACCCACTCTATCCTGCCATACTCTCTTCTTCACCTCTCTTCCACACTCACCATTACTCTGAGCTGTTGATCTCAAGTACTTAAACTCATCCACCTTTGCCACCTCTACACCCTGCATCCTCACCATTCCTCTATCCCCCCTCTCATTCACACACATAAATTCTGTCTTAGTCCTGCTGATAATTTTTTATAAAGCATTTTAAACTTCTTTATTTTTTTTAAATATTATTAATAAAAGCTGCACTGTAGGCCACTTGTTTCAACTCTTCCAAGCATGACTGCATATAGCTGTGTTCCCAATTTCCAGGTATATACAAAATCATACAAAGCCTAAGGCTTTCATATAGTACTTTGCATATGCTTAATGATTAATGTCAGCTAGTTTATGCTTTTGCCATAATAGGTGCATTGATCAAAATATTTTGCATTTCCTTATTTGGCGTGAATGACCTATGAGTACTGTATTTTCATATTGGTGTAGCATTGATCTTTGCAGATAACTACTACACAAGTGAGAAACAGAGGACTATAAATACCACCCTAAAATTTAGCAGAACAATCCTTAAATCTAGTGTAAAAAATAATTGCATAGTATCAAAAATAGAAGCATAATAATATAGCAAAATATTAAGCTATTAAAAACTCTTTGATGGTGTTATACATGCAACTAAAGAGGTGTGCAATCCACTAGCTTTACCAAAACACTGGAGGCATTTTGGGAAACAAAAGTTGATGTAAGGTACCACTTTTAAAAAGAAATAACTCTACATAGAAAGCAGGGGATATTGCTATTAAAAAGGTGCTGAATCTAGGAGTCAAACACTCTGACAGTGACAATGGAATTCTGTGCTGAGTAAAGTAAAAATAGACAGTGTTTTTAAAAAATGTAAACCCTTTGACAAGAAAAGGGGTGGGCCTTCATCGTTGTATAAAATAAGAAAGAGGTACTGATTATACAATGTAAATCTCCATGAGTGAAAAAGGTGTTCACTATTGTGTAACAGAACAGAAGGAAATTGGGTAGGCTTAAAATCGCCCACAAGGATAGCTAACCTAGTACTTAACAATGAATATATAAAGACTATACAAATCTGGCATAAGTTGTAAAGAACTGCCTGTACTGAGAAACAAAAGGCAAAATAAACATGAGCAGGTGGCATCATGAAATACAAGTAACTATTAAGCTCTGCTGTGGTTCAGCAACATGGATTAACAAACAAACAGTGTTGGCAGACCACACAGTGCCACGGTACAGCAGAATGGGAATATTTTGCATCAGTGTATCTCTGATAGGTAATAACATATTGATGTTTTGCAGTCCAGTGTTGCAACTAAGCAAAGTAAAGTCTTCTTCAAAAGACACGACTCTAGCTCTTTTGCAGCTGGAACATGAGCTGGGGGGTGGAGGGGGGGCTAAGCTTTTTGTTTGTTGTGAAAAAATGGCACTTTCATAAATGCCAGTGGGGCATGTTACCAGAAAAATACTTGTGCTACAAAGGGTTGACATGAACCAAGTTAAGTAAATAAGAATCTCTCTCAATGCTTTGTAGCTCTGAACAAAAACTCAGATCACTAACTGAGGAAGTAGAGGTAATAATATGGCCTGGGGAAGCTGTCTTAATGCAGAAAGAACTAATAGTGGTATAAGCAGTTGGTTTCTGAGACTGAAAATAAAATAACAGAGTGTTTTGCAAAGTTGTCAACTGACCTGGATCAGCAAACATTTTGTCAAAATAAAACAGAAGAAATTATTGACATGTTCAAAAGACTCTCTAAACGTTCAGTAAAAGTAAAAAACAGTGTAAGTAAAATTAATGGTACGAAATCAAGTAACACCAGAAGGCAAAATGAAAAAGACCCAGTGAACTTGAAAGAGAAAAGAAAATCCACTTTCAGATGCAAAATGACATTGTGGGTTTGCTGAGTGAAACCGAAAAACTGGAGCAGGAGCTAAAGACAATTAGTATTTCCCTGGATGACCTAAAAGCAGAATATTAGATTGGGCAAACTGATAATGATTTGTTAAAGGCACAACTCCAGCAGACTGGAAACAAAGTCTGGAATTATACAAATACTTGTGTTCATTATAAATGACATGGCCTGACCTATACAACAAAAGAAACCTCCAGTATTTGGATATAGGAAGAATAAGAGTCTAAAAGACATTCTATGTGGGGAACATGTTAGTTTATCTTATACCCCTGCTTTATCTGTAGGCAGCAAGCCTTGTGGTAGATGCAAGGCCTGCCCTTATATTTCTCAAGATGTCTCTTTTATACATCCTGTTACTAATAGGACCTATATGTTGAAAGCTAAAGCCACTTGCAGGACTAAGGATATAGTGTATCTGGTTAATTGTAAGTCCTGCCCATGTTTTTACGTGGGCAAGACGAATAATATGTTCAAAGTTAGAATATTGCAACATCTTTCTAGTATAAGAAACAAGGATACACATAATGCTTTGTTCAGACATATTAGTGAACATCCTACACATTGTTTTACTTTTAGGGCCATAGTCAATGTAAGGCTTAACAAGAGGGGAGGTGATATAAAACACTACACAGAACAGATAGAGTCAAGGAAGATCCTAGAGTTTATGGCACATAGGAATCCAGGGCTCAATGATGTTGTTCCTATTAAACCCACCTTAAAAAATAGGCGGGTTTTTTACTGATTTGATTTCACTAATTGTTCATTGGCTGTGTTCTTATTTAAATTGTGTTCTGCACCATTTTACCTTTGTCTGATGAAGGGTTAACACCCGAAAGCGCTTACCTCTCAGAGGTTTGTATGTTTTTTATGGCAGAGTTTTATTAAATTTTTGGATATATAACAGCACCGTTCCAGAGTTCTTTTGTTTTTGTGGCTTCTCAATCGTTGTTCTCTGGTTGGGGTATCAGCACCAAGCATTTGTTTTTTGGATTGGCTGAACAAAAGAAACCTGAAAGTAAAAATAAAAGTAAACAGGTGATACTGAACAATGAGGAGTTCAAAAATGCTATAGACAAAGATAGACAGTGATGCAATAAGACTTGTATTTTCTCTTTGTGAGTGTTCTTTCTATGCTTTTAAAGTGAGGTTTCTGTGTTCTGTTCAGGTGGCATAATCTTGATAGAGGCCTGTTGTCTAGGCCTGGTAGTTTTGTTTGAGTTTCCTGTGTTTCTGGCAGCCATTTTCTGCTGATAGTCTGTCTTCGTTATTATTGAGAGTAACAAGACCTTCTGTAGTACGAGTAATTGGGTAATAACAGGGGCTGAGTAGTAATTTGATCTTCTAACTCTTCCATCCTTACTGGTATATAAACCCTGTGTCTTGAAAAGGTTGCGCTTGTATTTATCAGGCTGTGGATGGTATTTCATTACTGAAACTATGTGGAAATTCCTTAAGATTCCAAGAGCAGGATAAGTTATTTCTTACACTTATTTCACTGAACTGCACTTCTGAAATACTTATAATTGTGCTATACAGTTGCTCTACTACATTTTGCACTGTTATAAAGCTTTTTTTTTACTGTTTCACTGCATTTATGTACTGTTTTATAGTGTTTTAACTGTATTGTTCATTACTAGATACTGTTTCATTACTCTAATTGCATGTTTACTGAATTACTTAACTGTAAACTGCTTTTCATACTGAGAGTTGTATTTTCTGTTTGTGAGTGCTCTATCTGAGCTTTTGTCTCCACCTTTGATTTTTTGAGGTTTCTGTGTTCTAATCTAGTCTGTTTACAGTTAAAAGCATTGTCTAAAGTCTACTTTCTCTGTGATTTGTTTAAAAATTTCATTTAGTGGCTAATGTTTAAGACGTTCATTTAGTGGCTCTAGCTAGGAACTGTAATTTTTCCCACTCACCCTCCCTAGTGTTGTGGTGTTCTTATACTTAGTGGCAGTTGCCCGCCCATAATGTATATTTGATCTGTGACACTCCTCCCAGTCAAGTGTCATTAGTTCATTCAATCTAATAGAGAACATTTGTGAAGGCCAACCCACTCAGATTCTTAACCTTGAATTAACTTATGTTGCAGCTTTCCCCATTTCCACTTTACTGAAGAAAAAAAAATGTTATTGAAAAAAAAATTCTAAGCTTGCTTCCCCCCTTTCCTGTGGCAGGTTTTGTCCAGATGCGGATTTGCTGTGTCCAGGACTGTTTGTGAGCTCCTGAACCCCCACCCCCCCACACTTAACTAGTGTTAAACGATTCCTGGCGCCATAAAGTCTGCTCTTCAAATTTTCCCTTGCAACTAACCAGCATTTTAGTTTTAGCACCCAAATCTGTTTCTTTGAGCTCAGCACTTGTTCAGAACTCATAAGCACTAAATAAGCTACAAATTACTACAGCACTCAACTTTCCTCATGTGTCTTAGAGGAAAACAGTTTTAAGGACTTAATAAATATGCAACTATCCAGGCATGTCTAAATGTCAGCTCCCTGTGTTTTCTCCTGTCTACCTGATTAATCTGGGCATCTTGGGACAATGCAGCAATTGCCTCATGTACACAGACAACCCTCTCCTCCTACCACCCAATACTACGACCTGTTAGAGATGCACTTATAAAGCCAAACTGGAAGCAAAGCTCTCTTCACCGAAGACTGGACTAAACAGTCAAGAGGAGAAGGTAAACACTTGCACTCCACCACACTCATCACATATTCCTTCAAAACCTACACCAGCAAAACACACACACAGAAGCACAAAACACACACCTACATTCGCAGAGGCTCTCAGTAAAAATCTGCCCAAACAACCGAGACCTCCAAAGCAGAAATACAAGCAACCTCCACCCCCCAACACAAGCCAAATGACATATAGCCCACATACTCAGTGTGCCACTCAGCTGCAGCCCATAAGGCATAACGTACCCAACACTCTAGTCATAGGTGACTCTATAGTGAGGCACGCTGATGTTCCACTCACCAGGCTAAACAAGGAGAAAGTTACTGTCAGCTGCCTGTTGGGTGCCAGGATCCGCCACATAATGCACGCACTCAGGTCACTCCATGACAAGTACAAATATGACTCTGTCATTGTCCATGTTGGTGTGAATGACCTGAGATGTACCTCCCTGAACTACATGAAAAGAGACATGGAGGAGCTTTCCATTCTTGTAGCCCAGGCAGTTATGACCCTAGCCCTGAGTAGCATCCTGCCATCACCCAGAATGATACCACAGTACAAGGACAAAATGATTGACTTCAACAATTGGCTAAGCTTCTGGTGTCATTCTAAGGGAATCCAGTATCTGTCTGCATGGGATGACATGATTGACAGACCACGCTGCTTTGCCAGAGATGCCCTGCAGCTGTTGCCCTTGGGATTCCGGATACTGGCAAAGGCTCTTGCCACCCCTATAGTGCCTTTTTTAGGCAAGGTTCAAATAACAAATTCACCACCATAACAGGTACAAGCAAGTAAAATCTGAGGGTAAT
Organism: Protopterus annectens; assembly: GCF_019279795.1. Classification (NCBI taxonomy): domain Eukaryota; kingdom Metazoa; phylum Chordata; order Ceratodontiformes; family Protopteridae; genus Protopterus; species Protopterus annectens. The sequence goes on along the minus strand of NC_056741.1, from coordinate 364,996,105 downwards.
GCTACTCAATGCTAGAAGTCTAAACCTCAAAATGCACTCACTCGAGGCACTCCTTAAAATGGAGAACATCGACATCTGTACAGTGACAGAGACCTGGTTCAAAGCTCCAGAGAGCACCCCTGCATTACCAGGCTATAATTCACACCACACCTTTCGGCCACCAAACCCAGACCGAAACACTAAAGGTGGAGGCATGCCCATATTCATTAAAGATATCCACACCTCCAAGCTAGTTGCTAAGCATAATGCATCCAAGATTATCCAAGTTCAACTAACTCTGGGCAAAACCACAATCCAGATTGTAGCTTGCTACAGACCCCCCACCATGACCCAGGATTCCCACTCCTCTTTTCTTGATACACTTGAAAATATTAAGGTAGAACCCAATACCCAAATAATGGGTGATTTCAACTACCCCACCATTAACTAGGAAAACTAATAATGTACGAACTCTTTTGCTCAACGTTTTCTGGAATTCATCAATTCCAATGCCTTGGATCAACTTATCCACACCCCAACCAGGGGCAGCAATATCCTAGACCTGGTCATCGTCAACATGGGCGACCAGTGTTCCACACTAGAGGTCAGCTCCGACCACAAGCTAATCACCCTAGACATCCACAACTTGCGCCTACCCACCCCACCCCCCCACCCCAATTAGGAAAACAACCGTAAAAAAATTCTCCAAAGCCAACTTCATGCTTCTTAAGACAGAAGTGGCAAATGTCACGACACCCATGAAGATGGACAGTAGAGGTACGACTGCTGAATCCTACACAAATGCACTTTATAAACACTTACATGAGTGCATGGATCATGCTATCCCTAACAGAATCAAGAGGCTATCCTCCAAAAAAAGGAAGCCAATCTGGTGGTATTCTGCCATAAACAAACTCTACAACAGTAGAAAGAAACTGTTGCAAAAAAAGAGTAAAATCCTACAATTGGAGGAACTCCCTGGTCAGCCTCAGTAAGAAGCTGAGATCATTCATAAAATCCTCCAAAGCTAGTTATGAAAACAAAATCGCCACTGATTCTAAAGACAACCACAAAGCATTCTATAGCTATGTCAAGAATCTCAATGGCAACACTCAGCTCTGCTCTGAGATACAACACAATGACACTAAATATACAGAACCAATTGATATTGCCAACATCCTGGCAGATAAGTTCAGTGCTAACTTTACCCCCCTCTCACCCACTAAAGGGCCCATCTTTATACCAAAAGAATACAAAGTTCCTGTAATCACGGCTGCACAGGTAAAAACTCACTCTGCAAAGCCAAGAACAGAGCATCCATGGGACCTGACAACATCCCAGGCTGCCTTCTACACAAACTATAGAATGAACTGGCACCCCACCTAAGTACCATGTTCAATCATAGCCTCACCTCAGGCTTTGTGCCCATTGAATGGTGCACCGTGACGGTTATCCCACTCCACAAAGGGGGGCCACAACAGACCCCGGGAACTACCGCCCCATTAGCCTGATGAGCCTGGTCTGCAAAGCCATGGAATGTATCATCATGAAACTCATAAACAAAGACATTGGAGATGTCAAAACTTTGGACCCCACACAGTTCGGGTTTGTAAAAGGCAGATCATGTCTCCTAAATCTGATACACTTCTTTGAAGCAGTCATCAAAGCCATAGATGAGGGTAAGATTGTTCACGCAGCCTATCTAGATCTCACCAAGGCGTTCAATACCATCTCCCACTCTGGAATTATAGCTAAACTCACTAAACTAGGTATAAATCCCTATGTCACAAGATGGGTTGCCAACTGGCTTACTGACGGAACCCACACTGTGAAAGTAGCAGACTCCAAATCAGACTTCAGACCAATGACAAGTGGAGTACCACAGGGTTCAGTCCTGGGTCCTCTCCTGTTTGGTATCTACTTCTCTGAAGTACAGGCTAACACAGAAGGTCTTTGGTGAACTATATTTGCAGATGACTGTAAACTAAAAGCCATAATCGAAACTCTTAACGATATGGACATCTTACAAATGGGCCTCACTGAGACAGATGCCTGGTGTCAAAGCCATGGTCCCAAGCTCAATGCCAAAAAGTGCATTGTCATCCCCTTTGGTAAAAACTCTGTACCCATGAACTACCACATAGGTGGTAGTCTACTTAACACCAAAAGTGTGATAAGAGACCTTGGGACACAGGTGGACAGTAGTCTCTCCTTTGATAATCACATCACCACAGTGGTCAGGAAATCCTTCTACATAGTACACCTCATCACAAAAGGTTTCTCATCCAGAAAAAAAGAGTAATTGTTCCCCTCTACTCATCACTCATTAGACCCATTATAGAGTACAACACCCCTTTTTGTATGTACCTCACAAGACATCTACAACAACTGGAAAGGCCACAGAAATACCTCACAAAGAGGATTACTGGCCTCAAACAGATGCCTTGCACAGACCGACTCAAAAAACTCCAGCTTTACTCTGTCGCATATCGCCTACTCAGAGGCAATCTCTGCCTAACATACAAAGCTATGTCAAACCCAGAGCTGATGGACATACTCCACTTAAAGAAATCCCAATCCCTCTGAGCTACACGCTCTAGGGACCTAAACCTTGTCACCACAATAAACAGAACATGCTGGAGGGATAGATTCCTTTCCCAGAGACTTCCCATACTCTGGAACAAACTACCTATTTATACCAAACAAAGCTCCTCATTAGCACTCTTCAAAAAAAATCTTGATGATTGGATGGGTAATAGGAAATTCACCCCGGGGATCACTTCTGGTGGTTCTGCTTGACAGGGCCACAGGAAAATAATTTTCTTGGGTGGCAAAAGCCAGGGTACCATTTTGGCTAAGCTTGTATAGGCCCTAGGGCCAGTAGTCTAGTACCTAGCTATGAACCTATGAACTTAATGCACTACCACAATACATCCAGGAACTGAAACAAATATTCCAAAAGAGTGAAAGCTGTATTATGTTCTTGGAGAAGAAAAGGAAAAAGAGAAAAGTAAAACAAAGTCTGTCAGTCCTTGCTTTTCATGCTGCTTTAATACCAATAAATACCAAACGTCATGCTGTTGTAACAGACCTTTGAAATAAAATAATTCTGAAAATATAAGATACCCATCTAACTCTCCCAAGATGAGATAGCTGACAAGCATAGAGAACAGCAAAGGCATTCAGAGTGCCTCAAATATACTTCACGTCAGGTGCAATCCAGTCATGCAACTTATGTGAAAGTCAGCAAAAGTTAGTAAAAGAGCCAAAGTTAGTGCCAGCACAAAACATACAAAAGGTCACAAAATGAAAACTGGTAATGCCTTAACAGGTAGACCTATTGGTACAAAACAGGTGAAGGTAAGTAGCAGTTTTATATCATACAAGATCTCAGAAGAAATGTGACTGACCACCTTATAACAACAGGGGAGATGATGCTATGGATGGCACTGATGCTGAAGAAGAGGTACAGTGACAGGATGTTATCCAGTATAACAGATGATGACATAGTAAAACTCACCAAAGCAGTTTCCATATTCAAATAAACAAGGTCTCTTAGTTGATTCTTGCCATTTTATGGAGGAGAGAATCAGTAAAAGGAAGAAAGACAATGATCCATACTTACTTATGAAAGCATTGGTCATCCTCTTAAATAGAATACAAGAGCCCATGCAATTGGTAACCCATTATAACATGGTGAGACCACAATACTCTGCATGTTCAGAAATGGATGAAAATGTGTGCATTAAAGTCATGGGACAACTGAAGTAGGATCTTTTGGGCCAGTATGGTACTCATCCCCCCAGGTCTGAACTACAAAGAGGTCATGTAATATAGTGCAATACAGTCCCCCAAATGACCATTGCAGGTTTCACAGATGAATACTAAGATAACTGCTTTAAAGGGCCGGTTTAAGCCTAGTCAATACCCTGAGGTCAGAATTAAACCCTGTATGTTGTGTCTGAGATGAAACCCTTAACTGTTTTGCCAAACCCATCCCTAATATTTTATGCATAGTTCATAGGTAAGTATTAGGCTAGCTGCTCTTGTGGGACATTTTAAACCTAGCCAATTTCACTTTCAAAGTTAAGAATCAAGCCATGCACCTTGTGACTGTGAAGTAAAAACTTTAACCATTACACCAAGCTATTTTCTATGAAAAGCCTTTGAATTGACATACCTTGATGTAGAGTTTTACTTGCTTTTCATCTGAAGTTAAATAATGCATTGTAGATCCAGAAAACTTAAGAATAAAGCAATTTCCTTAACCCACTCTGGTGGGGTAGAGGGATAAAGCCCTGACTATGACCAAGATGACCAGATTTCTGTTAGCAGCAGGGGGGATAGAGTATTCCTATCCTGGGAGGACAGTACAATCTGACTTCTCTGTTGTGGAGTTCTGGTGAAAGCTGGAACTCAGGGAGGTTAGACTTAAGGTTGGAGGGTGTGGGATAGATGGTACTGTGTACACCCTTAGAACCAGGAGGCAGTGCATGCCATAGTTTCCTATGCAATATCTTAGTGCTAGGCACATGGTGGAGGTGTTGTAGACCAGTAAAAATCCTTAAACTCAACAGATGATAGCTGCACTTCAAGCACTTGGCCCATGTCTCCTCTGAGTGAAAAAACGAGTTGAGAACTCAGACAGAATGTTGACGAGCTTACTGAGTGAGAGGAAAATTTGAAGGTAAAATGGTGTAGTGGATAAAAAAAGAAAAATATAAAGCAATGTTGAAAGTAATACTGTACACACACACACACACACACACACACACACACACACATATATATATATATATATATATATATATACACATGTTTGTGTGTGTGTGTGTGTGTGTGTGTGTGTGTGTGTGTGTGTGGAGAGAGAGGGAGGGGAGAGAGTATGATAAAAGTCACCCAATGGATTGCCAACTGACTCACAGATAGGATGCAAGTAATCAAAATAGTGGAAGTTATCTCCACAAAGAGACCATTCACCAGTGGAGTGCCCCAGGGTTCTGGGTTGTGAACTATCCTGTTTGGCATCTACTATTCGGAATTAAAAACTAATACCAAAAGGTTCTGACTGACTAAGTCAGCAAATGACTGTAAGCTAGGAGCAGTCACTGAATCCCCAAATGACTTAGCCTTCCCACGGGAAGGTATGTCTCAAATAAATAACTGGCACAAAAATCATGGACTGAAACAAAATGTTAAAAAATGCATTATTGTATCTTTTGGGAAGTCATCTGCTCCAAGGAACCACCACATTGAAAATGCTGCCCTAAGAGTTGACAGTTGTTCAGGATTTGGGAATTTATGTGGACAGTAACCTAAGTTTTGACCAAAATGTGTCTATTTTTGTAAGAATGTCTTTCTATATTGCACAGCTTATAAATAAAGGGATTGTGTCTAGATCTATGGATGCCATTGTCCCCTTTTACTCAGCCCTCATTAGGCCATTCATTGAATATAATGCTCCCTTTGGCATGTAACTGTCCAGACACATGCAACACCTGAAACGCCTAAAGAGATACCTTACTGAAAGGATACAATGCCTAAACAACATGTCCTATATTGACCAACTCAAAGCCTTATCACTATACTCAGTATCCTACAGACTGCTAAAAGGTGGCTTTTGCCTGGCATACAAGGCATCCTCCATCCCATTACTGATGGATTTACTGCACATAAGTAAGTCAAATGGCATAAAAATACTCAGGCTAAGGATCTAAACCTCTTCTGCAACATCAACAGAATGGTTTGGAAGGACAGGTATATTTCGCAAAGGATGCTGCTGGTGTGGAGCAGACTCCCCATCCATATAAACCAAGTAAATCCCTGTTCATTTTTAAGTAAAACTTAGATCTGTGGATCGAAAATAGAAAATATACCCTAGGACTGCTCCCTCTACTACAAATGGGCAGAAGTAGATAATAAATGCTGTATCCCATGCATGGGTCCACTGAAATTATCTATGTTATGATCCCAGTTATTCTTATTAAGGGTACTATATAATAATCGACTACGGAATGGGTAAGGCCAATCTATAATGAAAATGGGAGAGTTTATTTTGAGCACAAAAATGGAACATGGCTAGGCTTAAAATGGCTCACAAGGGCAACTAGCCTAGTACTTGCCTATGAACCTATGAAACTATAAAAGTATAATATATATCTGTATCTACAACTATCTATATATATAGTTAGCTATCTAGTTTATATATATATATATATATATATATATATATATATATATATATATATATATATATATACACACACATATATTGTGTGCAGCCACTAGGAACATCCCACACCCATGTAAAATATGTCTGTGTGTGTGTGTGTGTGTGTGTGTGTGTGTGTGTGTGTGTGTGTGTGTGTGTGTGTGTGTGTGTGTGTGTATGTGTGTTTAATAAGGATAAATAAATAAATGATAGACAGACCACCTCATATTATATGCTCTCCCTTGAAACATATCTCATCACAAAAACAACTACAATTTATTTATTTATTTATTTATTAACATTTGTTTACAGGGAAAGCCCAATTGGGCACAGGTTCCCTTTTTCATCTGGGGCCCAAGAAGAAAGACTCCAAAGTATCATATTTAATGTAATTAATATTACAATAACAAATTTTACAAAGCAATTTCAGTAAATACATAGCATAATAGTATAATAAAATTTGTGTTGATATTCACAAACATTAAATTTACACACCTTTTACTGAGACTTTACAGACAGAAGAGTTGTGTGTAAGACAGTCAGGAATAATTTAAGAAATACAATAGAGTAAGGTATTAGAAGAGATAAGTAAGTGTTAACGGAGGAGTAGCGATGGAAAACTAATATGGTTGTGCTAATTAGAAGTAGGTATAGTAGTTTAAGAAGTACAACAAAGTGAGGTATTTGAAAGGGATAAGCAGGTTAAGTGATTTAGTGCTTTAAAGGGAGGTATACAAAAGGTGACAAAGGATGTTAGAGAGCTAAAACCCAGATGAGAGCACAAACAAAGCTAGGAGGCAGAGAGGAAATATTTTAGTAATGGTTTGAAAAGATGAATGCGTGCGATACACTTGATTGATACAGGAATTTTATTTCATGTTCTAACTACACTATTGGAATAGGGACTGATCCCAGGAGTCCTTTGTGGTTTGTAGATGGTATGCAGTTTATTACTAGACCAAAGGGGGTGATTTGGAAGATAATATTGGAGTAGGGGTGTTGTTGCTCAGCAGGCATATGGGGTATGGATGATTTTTATGGGTTAAGGTAAGCTGAGTACAAGATAGGTAGTGAGGAAGATTAATCCACTTAAAAGTTTTTTGTGGGTTTTCAAGTGAATCTGGCAACTTTATTATAGCACTGTTCAAGTACAAAACGAAGTGTGGCTTGTAGGTTGGTCATGATAGGGGCTCCATTTAGCAAAGAGACTAAGAGGTAAGTGGTAGCTAGAGTTACCTTAGAAGAGTCTGTAAAGAATTTCTTTACTCTGTGTAGGATGCCTAGTTTTTATAGGTTTTATTGCTGTTATGCATATGTAAATTGAATTTAAGATTGTTCATCAAATATCATGTCAAGTAGTTTTGTATGTGTGGTAACTTCAATCATGGCATTATTTATGGAAGAAATTTAAAGTTGTTTTTTTTTTCATGGAAAAGGGATTTTTGGAAAAAAAGAGAAGCAATTTTTGGAGGGAATTTAGTAGTAGGTGATTATCCTGTAGTCAACCTTCAACAAAGTTAAAGGCTTCTTGAGTAATTCTCTGAAGATGTATTAGGTTGTTGCAAATGTATGTTGGGGAAGAGTCATCAGTGTGTTCTATGAGGGAAGCTTGCTGAGAGGAATAATGTGACTATGTTAAAGAGTAGAGAGCCGAGAGTGATGGCCTGTGGCATACCAGTATTGACAGGAAGGAAGGAAAAAAAAGTGGAGCCATTTAACAGACTGGTATCTATCAGTGACGTCTTTGTTAAACCTAGTAGTGTGGGTTGTGATAGCCCAAGGGAAGACAGTTGGTAGAAGAGTTTTTGGTAAGAGACTAGATCAAAAGCAACTAATACAATGGTGCTTTTGTAGTCACAACTTCTGGAATGCCATGAGTCTTATAGGTGAGGTATTTTATTCCCCATACCAAAAGAGGGGGACTTTACTCCCACTCCCCTTTTCTTAATGCTAATACCACAGTCACACAAATGAAAGCAAAGGGAAAGCAAAGTTACTATTGCTACAGCTGAAAGCAAAGTTGCTTGTGATTCAGTTGACTTAATGTGAATTGACTATAGTACAGCTTAATTAACTGAGATTTCAGTGGAGAATATGCTACCTCTACAATTAGATAGATAGATAGATAGATAGATAGATAGATAGATAGATAGATAGATTACGGTATCTGTGATGTATTGTAAGAAATGTGTCACACCAAGAGCTGTGTGTGTAAGTCTGAGAAAGGTATATATTTATAAGCACAGTCATATAAGCTAAACTGCAAGAAAAACTCAGCCAAGCTAGAGTTTTCACTGTGGGATACCTTAAACCTCCTGTAACCTGTTTCAGCTATGTGGCTTCTTAATGTCAATGACTTTCTTACTTTGTAAGTCTTTATGGTTATTTTCAAGCCAACAAAGCCAAGCCTTACTAGCTGTGGACATGCATGTTTCAGCCTTAAACTAGTGGGGTTTAGCTTCATTGCCCTGAATGTAACCATAAAGACTTAAAAAGTAAAAAAAAATCATGGACATTAAGAAACCATGCAGCTGAGACACTTGATGTCCTTAAGGGGCCATTTGCATATATCCTATGGGCCTCTATTACAGGAAGTTTAAGCTATCACAGAGTGAAAACTCTAACTTGGCTGTTTTTTTTTTCTTGCAGTTTTACTGAATGATTTGTCTGTCTGACCCTTTTATCCTTTGGTTTACATATTCCTATATGTGTTATAAGCTGTATTAAAGGCAGACAATAATCAGGATTTCAGACCAATAATTTGAAATGTGCATTGCCAGAAAATAAGGAGTCATTAATTATTTTATTATACAAAAATGATGATATGAGAAGTTTAGCACACTAATACAGCAATACATTTCTTATTCAATTTATATGGATGTAGTGATATAATGTCAAAAGTTAGAAACTGCAGTCTGATAGAATGGTGTAAATTTTTAAGAGTATGTGATGCTAGACCTAGGAATTCTAGTAGTCCTGGGTTTAATTCCCACTGCTTCCATACACCTACATTGTGCCTTATTGCAAGTCATTGAACCATTGTTTCCAGGTTGCCCCTGAAAAAGAGACTGTGTGTCCTGTGGGATTATCCAGTGAAGCAATGTCATTTTTTATTGTATTATGTGATCAACATATCTCGATCGCAAGCTCCTTTTTTATAAATCCTTTGCTAATTAAACTTAACTTGTTGCTTAGTAATAAACTGTTAATATCAGAAAAAAGGAATATTTCTAACTTTTGTTGGGATAAAAGTATTTGCATTAAGGATAGTATTTAGGATTTTAAAGGCTAGCTGGCACATAATGAATTCCTTGCAAAGGTTTGGATCTTTCATAAATATTTGGTTCGGTTGATAGCTCAAAAAGAGACTGTTGATAGATCAAAAAGAGACTGTCATAAATAAAATACTTTAAAGGTTAATTTTTTTATTTTATAAATATGGGTCTGTACTGGGTTTTTAATCCACTGAGAAGCACAGTCATTACCATCACAGATATAGTTATCTGATACCTAACTAGTTAGTGGCTTTTGGGATGCCTATATTACCATACTGACAGATATACAAAGAAAGAAAAATGGACTTCCAAGTATATTATTTATGATTTGGGATTTGGGATAGTAAAGTTATACAAAGAAAATGGATTAACTTCAGCAAATTTGCTACGTTGCACATTACAGACCCAAATCAGAATGGAAATTGCATATAAAATTATTAAGTAAATTGAAAGTTTCAGTGGCGGTGATTTAGGTCTTAGCTTTTTATGATAAAATGTCATATTATCCAGCATTGGTTAAATACAGAAAAATGTATCTTTAAAATATTTATTGGAGTTTCCAGCAATTATATTTAGGACAATATGATTTCAATGAAATTTGTATAGGTCTCTTTGGGGAAAAAATGTTGTAAATATGTTTAGAAGATGGAAAAGAGTTTTAATGGTGAACCTTACTGACCACTATGTCAAAGGAGTGTATTCAGATATTTACTTTAATAAGTATAGTCTGCAAATGATTATGTGCAATTATGTTCATGGGTAATGTTATAGCTAACTTAGTAAATTGCAACCTGTTTATAAACATTGTGTTAAACAAACATTGGCTGTTCTTTAAATATTTGATTTACTTGTATGGATAAGAGCAATATATGTAGCCTGTTAACAAAATAAATACTCGAGGCCTTTTTGAACTGAATTATCATTTTCTGTCTTCCAAGTAAAACATAATAGTGGGCTAGTCCAGGTTTCCTTCTAAGGATCTTCGTATGCAGTGCAACTACCTGCTCAAAACATGAATGCATGAATGCGTAAGACATAAAATTAATTTTCCTGATGCTTTATCAGTCAAAATGGGGACATACTCCGATACAAAAAGGAGTATGCACTGATGTATGTAAAATCATGGATATAGAAGTGAAAAAAATCATTTCTGAAGATGCTGACTTCATGGACATGTTGCAAAATTACATCATTGCTGAGTCTTTTTTTCTGGACCTTTATGGCAAAATAAACATCTTAAGCAAAATGGTCAGTAAAAAAAAATACCAGACTCTTCCATCAACAGAATGCTGTTTCCCACTTAATAATCTGCTTATTGCAGTTCACAAATATGACAGGAGCACCTCTATTTACCTTAGTTATTAGGTGAGATCAAAACCACATTAAAACATCTAATTAAAATGTCATGCAGGAATCTTGAAGGATTACTGCATCAGTCTACATGTGTAAATAAAGTGAATAAACTAGCTGAATAAAATAAATGTCAGCTTGGTACTCGTTCTAAGGTCATAATCTGCATAAAGCTTGAATGCTGTTATGGTGCATGGTGCATCATGGAAACCAACACATTTCAACTGTAACATATTTAAACTATGCTATGCTTGGCCACGTAAATCTTTGAGAAAACAAATACTTTCAGACACATACCAGCTAACTAGCTACCTTTGTATAGACTGCATAAACAATTTTCAAAGGGTTTTATTTTGATCTACAGGATCTGCCCAGTGGTTTCCCATTCCTGTACCCAATTGTCCCATTTGATTTTTAGAGATTGGATACCACTGCACTTTAAATGTTTATTCTTGCATAAATCAAATATGTTGATATAATAGCGTATTTCGAAAGGCAAATTACAGTCCATTGTAGGGGTGTGCTAGATTTTATAACAAACTAAAAAAATCAGTACATTTTAATGGTAGCATCTGTTGTTGTTGTATCTTTCGGCTTTTCCCAGTTAGGGGTCGCCACAGCGGAATTCCAGTCTGCTAATGATTGGCAGTAGATTTTTACGTGCCAAGTTGCCGGCCCTGACGCACGACCTTCAACGAAGGTACGCCCATTCACACATGTCTCCACACAGAAGACACTTTAGCTGAGAATTGAACAGGACAATGTCTTACTGTGAAGTGACAACGCTACCGCAGCACCATCTGTAATAAGTTATATGTAAACTGGTTTAGTTCAAAGAAACCTGAGATGTGTCAGATAATATTATGCAATGTAAAAGACAGCAAAGTAATCCTGTTATTTCAGTGTGCCAAATTTAAGCAAGCAGCATTTGAAAAATTGGTCTTTGATCAATTCACAAGGCTACATTCAATTCATTACTCCAATAAGCATACCTAATTTCGCTAACCTCCTGTGACTATCACAC
>NC_056741.1:364979266-364981766 GCF_019279795.1 Protopterus annectens | reverse complement strand
GCACCACTATGCAGCATATTAATCCCCATTCCATTACCACTCCTCTGTATGCCTGCTGCATGATTTCTTTTACCTTAAGATACGTCCTAACCTCACTCAGTGGTGGTGTGTCCACATCATCTATTCCCTATATTAACCCCACCACCATCACTTGATATTTCTTTCTACTAATAACCCACCCCTGCAGCTTCCCCCAAAACTTTCACATCATCACATGCTTTCTTTCATTGTATGACTATCCCTTTACCCTCCTCCCCTAGTAATGTGATGGCCTTGGTGTGACTTTAAGTTAAAACACTATTTATCTTCCCCACGTATCCATTAAAGCCCAGTGGCTGGCTGAATAGTTCCATCTGTACAATAAAATTTCCTTGTTTTCTGACTGAATAACATGTCATATACTAGCAGCGTATAAGGAGATATCCATTTACATACCTCTATATTATTTCATGAGTAATTAACCATATAAACATTGAGGAAGATCTTGCTACTCCAGAAATAATTGTGCTATTTACAAAGAGTAAAGCATGTAAAGGGTGACAGCTGTCATGTTACAGTTTCTTCCGGCATGACAAATTTTGAAACCTTTCCATCCTGTCCTACTTATCCACACATCCCTAAAGCTTTACCTATGCTAATATAACAAACAGGAGACAGAAACAGAAAGTGCTTCTCAGCATATTTGGCATGTCTTTGACTTTGTAGTCTGGAAGTCAGACATTCCTAAATCAGGTATGACATTATGAGAGAGGTAACTATGACTGTTTGTTAGCTTTGTGTTGAGACATTTTATGGGGGACATCTGGCACCAATATTCAGAAGACAACACATCCTTATGTACTGCATAACCGACTTAATGGAACCTAATTATGTTACCTGGATGTGCAAAACATGAATTAAATCATTGTTTGACTTAAGACAGGTGGTTACTGTGGTTACTTAAGGCTTAACATAAAGCATGAAGTTCTTTGGTAATTATGCTCGTAGAACAATGAAGTTACTTATTTTATTTCTCATTGAAGACCTGTTCTTGTATTGTTCTTTTTTACTGCACTCTGTCAAAAGGAATAAAACCAAAATCTCAGTGCTACTTGCTAAACTTAATTATTTGTGTATCTGCTTCTTTAATCTAATTGTTTGTTTAGTTCATTTTTATGCATAGTCTTACTTGTGTGCTGTGGATTTTAAGTATCTCCCCAATTGACTAAAGGCCACATTCAGAAAATCATTAGCTCACTGACCTGCTAGACTTATTAGTAAGTGTAGGGAGGGGAGTCTTAGTTAAGATTGAAGTATACAGACATGACTTGACTGTGGGACTACAAACCTTCATTGCAAATGGCTAAGTATACCAATAATTAACTACACAGAAGTCAGCATAGTAAAGTATTGATGTCTGAATGAACAAAAGAGCAACAGTCTGAAGCATTAAGTAATACAACTCAGGAACAACAGACTAGCAAAGTTTCTAATATATTATGTTCATATGAATTAAATGCTGTCATGTGCAGCTATTGATAATTAACAAGACATTTTAAATACTGTCTGCATTACAAAGTTTACTGGGTAATATTTACATGCACCAAAAATATGTATGTGAACATGCATGTTTCCTACATGGACAGTGTCACTGATGAAGCATGCATGATTTCATAAGTGGAGACGTACCCCAAACCCATATCCAGAGGAATCATTGTTGGTCAGTAAAGCTCCTAACATTTGAGCAGGCATAACTTGGCAAGCCAACATAGTATCTGATGTCTACATTTCAGGTTGGTATATGCCTCCACAATGATAAATGGTGTATTAGTAAGGCAATCGGCATTGTAAGTCATAAAAACAGAATTCCTTACTGAAGAGTGCAGATGCTAGAAAACTAATTCATAGCTCAATATAAATTAGAATAATATGTGTATTACGTGTTATATCATGAATAAATAAAAGTAAAATTAAATATTAAGAAAACATATTATGTATATATTAAAGAAGCTTAGAAGCATATGCTCTCTGTATTATGTGAATTATAGATTGTAGAAACTGTACAATATTTTAAATGTTTTGCTGCTGTATTATTGTTTCAACATATGTACTCTATGACATAGTATATATTTTTCTTTTATATATAATGTAATCTTCAAAGACACAGTAGAAGCAGGACATAGATTAAACACAGGTTAATTGCAGTCTACTAACTAAAATATCAGCCCACTAAATTTGCAGTTTCAAAATAAAATAAACTGTACCCTCATAAGAGTGTCCAGGCAAAATAGCCCTACCAGTGATAGACTGTTCTTGTAATCAAAATGAAAGTTCAAGGCTGTAGGCTTCTTCCACATCCAATTGAAGTCCAAGGCTGCAGGCCTCTCCCAGGCCCAACTTTCATCTCAGAGAGAAAGATACCCCTACAGGTATAATTCATGTGTGAAATCTACATGTGTATAATCTACACATAGCCCTGGCTGAACTCTCACTCCATGATATAGGATCTTCCTTCAGACAA